>NW_019154100.1:14596081-14736796 GCF_002288905.1 Enhydra lutris kenyoni | reverse complement strand
CAGGCTCCCTGCTGAGCAGAGAGCCCGATGCGGGACTCGATCCCAGGACCCTGGGATCATGACCTGAGCTGAAGGCAGAGGCTTTAACCCACTGAGCCACCCAGGTGCCCCCCTAGAAAGGATCTTAATGCTGTTTATAATCCAGCTATTTTGCTCATTATTCTAATATAAATGTCAACAACAAGCTGTCATCATTCACAAAGTTTTACTGTAAAGATTTTGTGTAGCATATGATTTTATATACATCTGGAAAAACCTAGAATTTAGGAAGAAATGTTTTCAAAGGGTTTCAAATCTTAGTGTAGGAACTAAAATGAAGATGGACCAAGGGTATATGGTCAAACAACTGATCATGTCATTCATTGGAGAAAACTGTTTTCTGGCCTCTGTTGCCTCTAGAAGTCATATGATTCGTGACACCTACTCACCAGCATCACACCTAGTTTTAGGCGAGCTTTTATCATACACCACTGCAGCTGTCTATGTATTTATGTTTCTCACCCATGGGAGGGGGTTATGTTATCTACCACTCTGTACCTAGTGCCTAGCCCAGTGCCTGACACACAATGGATGCTTAATACAAATTTTAATATTTATTGATTTTTGTTAATGATCTGATTGAAAAGATAGAAAAGTTCTCGAAAACTTATGTTCTGTATTCTTCTGAACTGAACTCTAAAGCACAACCTAAAATCAAAGCAAGATAAGTTGCAGTGATTTAACACCAAGTGTTGAGGAGGTGAGGAATATGAGTTAGGTATCATATATTTATAATTTTTTAAGATTTTTTTTATTTTTGCAAGAGAGAACGTGAGAGAGCATGTACAAGAATAAATGGGGGGAAGGAGAGGAGTAGAGGGAGAAGCCAACTCCCCATTGAGCTGGGAGCCTCATATGGGACTCAATCCCAGGACCTGGGATCATGACCTGAGCCGAAGGCAGATATTTAACTGAATGAGCCACCCAGGCACCCTGTAATTTTAAGAGGTACATTGGTACTAGCCTACCAAAGTGCCTTGGAATTTTATACTAAAATATATTTTAAAAGAGTATTTATACTGTTCTCTAACTCTGATACTGTTGTCACTATTGGTGTTGGTTATTAATATTTGGAGACATTGTTGTAGAGTTTCAGTTGTCATCATCATGGTCATTATTATCTATTCTCTGCTATGACAACAGTTTGGACAGTAAACCATCACTTTTTTCCTTGGGCCCAATTATTATTATTTCTGGGGAAAATTCTGGTCCATTCAGACTAACCTTAAATAATTTTAACCTAAAATGTGTTGAAGTGATAGTATAAAGAAGATTGTATGAGACAGTATATTTATAAATTTAAAAACCATTCTGTGGGCACCTGGGTGGCTCAGTCATTAAGTGTCAGCCTTCGGCTCAAGTCATGATCCCGGGTTCCTGGGATTGAGCCCTGAATTGGGCTCCCTGATCAGCAGGGAGCCAGCTTCTCCCTCTCCCACTCCACCTGCTTGTGTTCCCTCTCTCGCTGTGTCTCTCTCTGTCAAATAAGTGAATAAAATCTTAAAAAAAAAAAAAAAAAGCCATTCTGAACACATTAAGACTTTAATAGTTAAAGCATGCAAGGCCAACAGTTGGCTCATAGATGTGACACGAATGAGGCAATAGGACAAGAATAGTCAGATTTTGGAACCTAGCAACATTGCCTTCAAAATTCTTGAAGAAAGTTATTTTTGAAACACAAAGTACATTGCACTGAAGGGAATCCAAAAATAAATGTAGCCTTATTTTAATTTATAATACTAAAGGTCAAGAATTGGAATCATAACTATTTATTTTCCTATGGTAAATTTCACATTTTGCTTTAAAGAAAACAGAATTTATTTACTCATGCTCAATTAAAGAAGAGCTATTTATTGTCTATGATGTGCAAGGCATTGTATAATAAACTGAAGTCTTTTTTTTTGTTGTTTGTTTGTTTTTTATTTATTTGACAGAGATCACAAGTAGGCAGAGAGGCAGGCAGAGAGAGAGGAAGGGAAGCAGGCTCCCCGCAGAGCAGAGAGCCCGATGCGGGGCTCGATCCCAGGACCCTGGGATCAAGACCCGAGCCGAAGGCAGAGTCTTTAACCCACTGAGCCACCCAGGTGCCCCTAAACTGAAGTCTTAAAACTACTAATAATTTAGACTTTGCCAGTCACTTCTCTCAAGAAACTCTTAGTCAAGTGAGAACTAAATACAATAACAAGACATGGGGTAGGTAGTATAAGAGTTTGAATACTCAATTCGAGGTTAACACAAATCAGGACATGATTACTTTAACTGGCTATTACAGTATCCATACTTGAACTTGAGCAACATGTAAACATTTGCCAGGTACACAAAATTGGGAGGAGACAATCCAAGAGCAAATGCCTGAAGAGAAGTGACAATGCAGAAAAGCTAAAGAACACCTAGAACACAGGATAAAATAGCTGTCTATTTTATAGAAGACCCACTTCCAGAACTCTGTTTGGTTACTAAGGAAATGTCATGAGTATCTTATAATTTTTTTCAGTTTGTCTTTTTATAGTCTTGAAGCAATAAGACCATAATAAAGCCAAAACTAAAAAACTGGTTTCTTAAAGTATTTTACAGGTTTTGTTGCTATTGCACTCCTGTTGTCACATCAGGATGTACAAAAAGAGAGGAAAGTATTCCATATCCAATCCCTCAGTGAGTACAAATGGGAACCCTTTGAGTGATAAATAATTTTAAGGCAAATATCTGAACTTTTTTTGCCCTTCATGCCTTGGCTGTGGTTTGTGTCTGATGGGGAAAATAAAAAAGAAAAAGGAGAATTCTTCTTTCCAGATATCAGTGCAGTCTCTGATTCCTGCTTCCTAGTTGAAGTATTTGTCATAGAATCCTTGGGATTCAGTACTGTCTAACTTCTGGCACATTGTAGGTCATCAATAATTTTTATGAATAGATGCATGAATGAACAAAAACATTATGAAAATCCAGACATTTGCACATGTGGATTTTAACTGAAATTCTTCACTGGAGAACCAACAGCCATACTCTATTCTTCTTAGTCTTTGTTTCCACTAAGGAAAGTAATTTGAAAAAAATAAAATAAATTTCCTAACATAAAATCTATACACTTAAAATATCCTTAGATTGGAATATTTATTAAACTGTAAAAAAAACCATTTCATATGATAGCATTTATGTTTTTCTGGATTTATTGGGATATAATTGACATGGAACACAGGTAAGTTCAAGGGTGTATGCATGTGATTTGATACAAGTATATGTTGTGAAATGATTACCATAATAAGGTTAGTCAACATAATTTAGCTCTGTCTTTTCCAGAATATCATATAGTTGCAATCAAACAGGATGCAGCTTTTTCAGATTGACTGCTTTCACATTTAAAATTGTCTATGTCTTTTCATGGTTTGATAGTTCATTTCTTTTTGGTACTGAGTAATATTCCACTGTCTGGATGTGCCACAGTTTACTAACTTGTCATGTGCCAAAGGGCATCTTGGTTACTTCTAAGTTTTGGCAATTATGAATAAAGTGGCTACCAACATTCATCTGCAGGTTTATGTGTAGACAGAGTCCTCAATGCATGACATTTTTACAATAATTTTATTTAATAATGTCATTAACATTATTATTAACAATTTAAGACACTTTTACCTTAAGAATTAGTCTATTTGAATCTATGTTAAGGATTAAATCTTTCACCCAAAAAAACTAATATTTACCAAATTAAAAGTTTGACTTCATTAATTGCATATCTAAAAACATAAAAGTGAACTTTAATGTATGACAACTTGCTTATCTAATCCAAATTGTCTATACTACACATTTCTTCTTTTGAAAGCTGATCCAGTTAGGAATCAAGCCCTCATTCTAGGCTTTCGTGTGCTTATAATAAGACTTTTTAAGAATCCGTTACTCATTGCTAGGTCAAAAGGACTGACTATCCAAGCTTTCATTTGCTTCCCTCCCTAAAACCCACTTGAAATGACAGGGGAAAAAAATCCTAGCAAAACAAGAAGAATGCCTTCAGAAGGCAAGGATTATTGAAGAATTTTTTAAAGATATAAAGCAGATGGGATTTAATTGAAAAAGAAACCCCACAGAGGTGAGCAACTGACAACTCAATAGGGATTTCTGGAAAAAAGAAAGTTTTCCAAATAGAACACGAGAAAACTCCCCAGGATCAGAAAAAGCCTAACTTGGGAGCCATAGCAGTCCCTGGGGCAATTGGCAAGGTAATTAATTAAAGTGCTGGGGAACTGCTGGGTCAGGACACAGCTCTCAGGCACAAGCTAGTGAGCTCTAAATTTAATGGGGGTTCTGCCTTAGGGAACTCCCAGGGTGGGCTCCGTGCCAGGAATACAAGTAGGGCAGTGTCCTAGTCAACCTCCAGTTACAAAGGAACTGAGTTACAGAGTAACACTGAGCCCCTGCAAATGGATCAGGGAAACAAAATGAAAAAATCCATACACAAAACACAAAAATCTCAGTAGAAATGTGATAAATACATTTAGAATTTTGCATGAGAAAAACCCACCATAAGCCTATGACAAGTCCCCAAAGTTATAATGCATAAATCAGCATATTTGACCACATAATTAGTTTTGTCTTCATCCTGACCAACTGTATCATAAAAAAGTAAAAGACAAATATAAGAATAGAGAACATACATACATACAGTATAAGTAACAAACAAAAATATGATCTTCCTAATACGCAAGATACTTTAAATCAACCTTGTAGAAAACAACCTCATAGAAAAAAAATGTCATATGAGCAGATAAGTCATTACAAAATTTAGATTAACTAGCATGTGTATTTTAAAGATTAGCCATGTTCAGGGAAATGCAAATAAAAAATAATACTGCACTTGATTAGCAAACTTAAAAATATATACAGTGTTAGAAAAATTGTGAGGAAAATCATATTGTCATTTACTCTTTCTTGAGTGCAAATTCATATGAACTTTTTAGAGCACAATTTGGGAGAATTTGCCAAAATTTAGCATTGTGGGTAGAAGGTTGATAACATCCATTTCCTTCTTCCCCCATGTTAGAAAGAAATGTTTGATTTTTTTTTTCAAGTTTTTATTTAAATTCCAGTTAGTTAACATATGGGCAGAAGACATGAATAGACATTTTTCCAAAGAAGACGTACAGATGGCAACAGACACATGAAAAGATGCTTGGCATCACTCATCATCAGGGAGACGCAAATCAAAACTACAACGAAACACCCATTTCTTCATGAAACACCCATTTCTTCCTGCATGAAGAGCTGACCTTAGTCTCTGGAAGCAAAACACCTGATTCTGCTCCTGGTAAATTAGATTTTCTATTCTCTTTGCCTCTAAAGACATATGATACTAGATGTACCTTATGGTAATCTTATAAATCTGGAAGTTTAGACAGACATTTAAAGATCTCTGGTAAGTATTGTCAACTTGTACAAGCCACTTAAATTCATTTAATGTAAATAAAAATACTTCGATACAGTAAAATATTTGTCTAACGTATGGAGATATTATAAATATCCAACAATAACAGAAGGGCTGAATATATTTTCCTTATCTACAGTATGTAATATTGCATTAATAGAATAAACTAGATTTGTATCACTAAAATGCAAAAAAAGCATCCTCAATATACTGTTGAATGAAAGGGACACACTGCATAGGCACCTAGTTGGTTCAGTTGGATAAGTGTCTGTCTTTGGTTCAGGTCATGATCCCTGGGATCAAGCCCTGCATAGGGCTCTCTGCTCAGCAGGGAAACTGCTTCTCCCCCTGCTCATTATCACTCTCAGACTTTCTCTTTTTCTCCCCCTCTCTCTTACTCCTTCTCTCTCTCAAATAAATAAATAAAATCTTAAAAACAAAGGAAAAAGAAAAGACACACTGCAAACTAGTATGTATTATTTCTTATATAGGTATGTGTCTATCAGTCTCTTCTAGGACCTGGCTATGGCAGGGCACTAACCGGCTTGACTGGCCTCCTGCACAACTTGACAATTCCAAACTTTCAAGGACCTAGATCTTGTTCTTCTACCCAAACTTTACACTGAGGTGTTCTTTTGTTTTTTTGTTTCATTTTGGTTGTTTGGTTGGCTTTTTAGAGAGCGAGAAAGTGAGCAAGTAAGAGAGAGAAAGAAAGGGTGAGTGGGATTTGTTTTGTCTGTTTTTTGTTGTTATTGTTGTTGTTTTGTTTTGTTTTGTTTTGTTTTTTGAAGGCAAGAGAGAAAAGGTGGGGATGGAGAGAGAGACAAAATCTTATGCAGTCTTCACACCCAGCATGGGCTAAAATGGGGCTTGATCTCAGGACCCTAAGATCTTAACCTAAGCCTAAATCAAGAGTTGGATGCTTAACTGACTGAGCCACCCAGGTGCCCCTAGGCTTAGGTCTTCATGTAAATGGCTTAACATAATTTTGGAGAGATTCTGCTGATCTATCTGTCACATCATTCACCAAAAGGAATCACTAGTTCAGCCTTGGCTACACATTAAAACAATCAGTTGGTAATTTAACATTTTTCTAAAATACCAATACTTCTCAGATATTTCAATGGAGAATTCTATGAAAATTTAAAAGAATAACTAATGCCAAGATTCACAGTATCTTTCAGAAGACAAAAAAAGAGAAAATACTTCCTAATTCATTTATGAGCCCATTATTACCATACACCAAAACCAGACAAAGGTAATACAAAACAGAGAGAGAGAAAGAGACAGAGAGAGATAGAGAGAGAGGAAGAGGGAAACTATAGACCAGTATCTCTCATCACACACAAAAATATTCAATAACATATTAGCAAATTGAATCCAGCAACATAGGAAGAGAATTATAAACTGTGGCCAAGTGACATTTATTCTAGGCTTGCAAAGCTGGATCAACAGGCAAAAATTAACCAATATAATCTATTATATGACACTATGGTCTACATGTTTGTGTCCCCCCAAAATGTATTTGTTGGAAACCCAATATCCATGGTGTTGGTATTAGGAGGGACCTTTGGGAAGTGATTAGGTCACAAAGGCTGAGCCCTCATGAATGGGGTTACTGCCTTTATAAAAGAGGTATAAAAGAGCTCTTTTGCCCCTTTCTGCCTTGTGAAGATACATCAGAAGCCTGCAGTCTGGAAGAGGGTCCTCACCTGACCACACTGGCTCTGATCTCAGTCTTCTAGCTTCCAGAACAGTGAGAAGTAAATTTCTATTCATAAGCTCCAGTCTGTGGTATTTTGTTATAATAGCTCAAACAAACTAAGACATAGCAATAGGTTAAAGAAGACAATTCATATGGTCATATGTCAAGTGATGTAGAAAAGACATTTGACAAAATCCAGTAGCCGCATGATAAAAGCTTTCAGTAAGTAGCATTAAAGGAGTACTTCCACTTGATAAAGACCATCTACAAAAACTTAAAATTTACATAATATTTGATGTAATGAAAACTGTCTGTCGTGAGGTAGTTAAGAAAGCAAGTATTTCCACTCTTAGTCACTTATTCAACACTTTATGGGAAGTTCTAGGCAGTACAAGCCAACAAAAAGAAAAACATACAGATCAAAAGCAATGAAATAAAACTGCCCATATTTTCAGATGGCATGAATGTATACCTGAAAAATTCCAAGGAATCTTCATAAAATTGTTCAAAAACAAATGAGTTCAGCAAGATCACAGGATACAATTTCAATACACAAGAATAAAGCTCAACATACAACGAAAATTACATTTCTATATACTAACAGGAAACATGTGAGAACAGAAACACAGTATCATTTACAATGAGCTATGAACATGAAATAATTATAAAGCTAACAGAACAAATCCAAATCTGTGTACTTAAAATTACAAAATACTGATGGAAGAAATAAAAGACCTAAATAGACATATTATAATATGTTAATAGCATGGTAGAATCAGCATAGTGAATACATCAACTCTCTAACTCATCTATAGGCTTAATGTCATTCCCCTGAAAATTCTATCAAAGTTTTTATAAACATAGATAAGTTTATTCTAAAATTTATATTAAAAGGCACAGGACCTAGAATATCTAAAACAATTTTGATGAAGAATAATAAAGTGGAAGAAATCATTCTATGAAATGTCAAGTCTTACTATATAGACAGAGTAATCAAGACTATAGTATTGGCAGAGAGATAGATACATAGATCAATTAAACAGAATTAAGAATTCAGAAATAGAGGAACACAAATAGGTCTAACATGTTTTGGGACTTTTTTTTTTTTTTTTTTTTTTTTTTTTGCAAAGTTGCAAAAACAATTCAATGGAGGAAACACGAAATTTTGCACAAATGGTGCCAGAGCAATTGAACATCCATGGGCATAAAAATGAAGCCTTACCTAAACCTCACACCTCACCTCATAGTGAACTTATGTTAAAATGAGTCATGAAAACTATAAAACCATTAGAAGGGAAAAGACAATAGAAAATCCAGGAGCTAGAAATAAACAAAAAGTTCTTAAGCTCAATACCAAAAAAACATGATCCATGAAACGAAAATCTGATAAAACTTTATCAAAACTAAAAGCTTTCATTCTTCATATGACCGTGAGTTTGAAAAGAAGGTATCAGCCAGGAGAAATATTTGAAAATGACAAATACAACAAGGAATTATATCTAGGATGAGTAAAGAACTCCCAAAAATCAATAATAAAAAGACAAACAATCCAATTAGAAAATGTGAACAGATATCCCATGAAAGAGATGGTAAATAATCACATGAAAATATGTTCAACATCATTAGCCACTAGGAAAATTCAAAGAAAAAACCACAATGAAATATCACTATATGTCTATCAGAATGGCTAAACTAACAATCTGGTAGTTTCTTATAAAACTAAATATCCAACTACCATATAATCTTAGCAGTTATACATTTGGGGTTTTATGTCTTAGATATGAAAACATATTCCCACAAATATCTGTGCCCAAATGATGACAGTAGTCTTATTTGTAACAGCCTCAAACTGGAAGCAACCCAGATGTCCTTCAATGGTTGGATGATTAAACATACTGCGGTATCATGGTCCACATGTAGCATAACATCGTGCCATGGAATACTACTTAGCAATCAAAAGGAACAATTTACTAATATATACAGCAACCTGGATGAGTTTCTGAATAATTATGCTTAGTGAAAAAAAGTTCAGTCCAGAAAGATCATATTCCATAATTCCATTTATATTAACATTCTTGAAATGACAAAATTATAGAACAGAAGAACAGATTGGTAGTTGCTGGGGCTTTCCAGGGGAGAAAAGGGAGTAGCTGTAATCCTAACAGGGTAACATGAGGGATCTTTGTGATAACACTGTTCTGTATCTTGACCCAGGGGATGCCACACAAATCTACATATGCAGTAATTGGTATGGAAGACAATACACACAACCAACACACACACAAATGTAAATGTATGTAAAATTGGTGAAATTTAAATGCAGTAGATAAATTGTATGGAAATCCATTTCCTGCTTAAGGTACTGTACTATAGTTATGCAAGATGTTACCATTGGTGGAAGTTGAGGTCTATTCAAGAGAGATCTTTCTGTACCATATCTGACAACTGCCTCTACTTCAAAATAAAGTTTAAAAACAAACACACTTAGAGTCTATCCCAGAGATTCTGGTTTGTCTATGGTGGGTCCAAAGGGATGGACATAGAAGCCATTCATCTCTCTCCCCTCTAGACTGAAGCTAGAGCTTCAGGTCCAACCTACAGGACTCTGGTCCAGATATTGTTATGGCATACATTGTTATGTTTATCTCAGTATTATCAGTAATATAACTGTTTTTAGTATTCTAATAAGTTAGGTAAAGGAGACCACTAAATATGATTTAATAAAAGATGATCTTTAAAGTTTTTTAATGTCAGAATTTTAGAGATATTCACAATAACTGATTGTGCTTTGTTTTTACTATTTTTATGTACTAGATGCAACATTAGTTTAGTTTTACCTCATTAGGAAGCATTTTAATTTGGAATCTGAATATAGTTTTATGTGCTTTTCAATTGTTTTTTTCTAAAATAAATTAGTTTATTACTATATATGCCAGCAAAAACTGTTGGCAAATAAAAATGGCAAATAAAAATACAAGTCAAGTCTCATTTGGAAGAGTATAATTATAATGAAAATCTATACATATAGAGATAGAGAGGGGAAGAGAGAGAGAGAGAGAAAGCTTTAGCTCACTTGTTTCAAACAACTCTTGATTAAATAAAATTCCATGACAACTGGCAAGGTTGAATAGTCCTACAGAGCCTATTGTAATCAAATCAGGCTTGAGTCATAAGTGAAAATGAATTCACATTTCACCTCCTCCTAAATGTTTTTCTAAGTAACAGACACCCTGAAATAAAGACCCTGTCAGAGGGAGCTGGCAAAAAATTACAGATTATAATGCTAAAACCCACACAGCTTCTTTGTCACAGTTACTTTTAACCACAGTATTTGGCTAGAGGCCTAACATGGAATGTCAGAAAGGATTCCCAGGGTCATTTTTTGATGATGTGGCATTAAAATTGTTCTCTTAACTGCGATAATCATTACCGTTCATAAGCACCAATATTTTTCTTAGATCGCCCCCTTGCAAACAGGCTTGTGGTGCATTTCCTGCAAGCCAAGTTTAGCTAAAGCCCACGGTCATAAAGGATGTCTTGGGTCACTGTTTTCTAATGCACTGTGGTACCCTTTCCCCTGGTGGCTAGGGAGGCTAAGTGGCATTGCTATAATTATGATTGTTGCAATCCAGAAATGAAATCAAAGCACAGAAATGAAAGCCAGTCATGCTAACCACACAGTGAGTGCTCTTTTTTCCCCATGAGCATATGATTTAAGGTTCCGCATTCAAGGCTTAGCCTTATAGATTTGTCATTTAATAACAACGAATGAAATAATCATTGGAGTTATTAAAAGGGAAGAATATTTAAATGGCTGAATGTTACAAGGATAAAAAACAACTGACAAATATGTTGCCAATACCGGATTTTGCTAGGAATGTAGTCATTCCTTTTCAAAAACCAACATTATCTCATAGTAGTCGGGGAAGAGTGTCTTCCTCATTAAGACCTTTTCTCGTTCACGTGGTCGAACCCTTGTCAGAAGTTCTGATTCTGCCTCAGTTTACAGATTTCTTGTTAATTTCCTGCAGGCTAGAACAATCCTAGGCAATGGGACCCAATCCAAGTTCAGACGGAAGGTAGTTAAATACCTTCACTCAACATTATCTGAAGAGTCTAGCTGAATCCAGTTCTTTCTTTCTAGACTTGGCCTCAGGAAAAATCAGGATTCTGCTTTTCTCTTACCTCAAGAACCCCTCTAAACCCTACATTCTTCACCCTGCACCTTTTCAGGGAGGAAAATGAATCTAATAGCTAATAGAAGAAGAGAGGTTATAAGAATTCCTTTCTCCTTGAGTCTAGCTTCAGATCTACAGGCTTTTAAAGAATCCTCTGGGGCCAAGAAGTGAATAGTTGTTTTTTTTTTTTTTTTAAGATTTTACTTATTTATTTGACAGAGAGAGAGAGAGAGAGAGAGACAGAGCGCGTGCACACAAGGAGGGGGTGTGGCAGGCAAAGGGAGAGGGAGAAGCAGGGAGCCTGACCCTGGGATCATGACCTGGGCTGAAAGCAGAGGCTTAAGTGACTGAGCCACCCAGGGATCCCAAGTGAACAGATTTTTAATGTTTTCTGGCACTCTTCTGTGGTCACTTTTCTTCTTGTAAGATAGCATGTCAAGTAGTAAATCTTGGGATGAACAATTTGGGTCTATTTCAGTGGAAGTAGAAAATAGAATAGCCCAAATAGAAAACGCATTATGAGAGCAGCCAAAAGCAAGCCGGAAATTAAAAGGGAACCAAGAAACTTCATCCCCGGTTCTGGGACGTTTCTCCAGATTATCCTATGACCCAGTTTGCTTCATTTTTTTCGCTATCTTTCCATTCTTTCTCATGTCATTTAACTATATTTTGAAACTTTGGTGTCCCTAATGTCAACCAAGACACCTGTTTACCATGACAATTCCTGGGCTCCAACCCCAAGAAGTTCTGGTTCCGATGGGGGTCGTGCATAGGATCTTAACCAAGGACTAAGCAAAGCTATCTTAGACTTCATGCCAAAAGAAGGATCCATAAAAGGAATGAACGTGATGAACAGGCGAATGTGATGAATATTAATTTTAAATCATACTTTTAAATAAGAACTCTAAGGTTTATGGGCAGGCTGATGAAAAAGATCATGAAACATACTACTGAATCCATGTTCACTAGCACAGATGAGAAGGCAGAAGACCAGGACAGCAACACTGCTCAGAACTAAGGAATATAAATTTAAGACTTATGCATTCTTTGACCTTCCTGGAGACCTAAGGAAAACCAAGATGGATTCAGGTGGAGTCGTTGAGAAGACATCCCTTTGCTTCCCCCATGTGTGGTCACAGATTCAAGTTTATTCCCAAACTGCAGGCCTTCTGCCCCACATCTCACCCTGTTCCCCACCCCTGCCATGTATACTGGAGGTCTAACTAACAAGTGAGCTTCTGCCTTGGTTTTTATGCTGGAGTTCTTTTTGAAGAACTTTAGCACCAACATTTTTCTAGTACTAGTTCCTTCTGTGATTTTTGCTGGTCTCTCCCCATTCTTTGTGAAGTCACCTGAGAGTGATCCTGTGGGTTTCATTCCCTCGAGAGTGAAGGAACTGTTCTACCCTGCCTAGTGTACATTTTTTTCAGTCTTCCTGGATTTATGTGCTGTCATCACTCTTTTGAATCCCATATTTAGATCCCCACACTTGCCCTCAGGATTAGTGTCTGATGCTTTAACACCTTAGTCCCAGGCCTTGCCCCAGATGCTGGTCTGGTTCTTTCAACACAGTCAACCTGAATCTCACTACATCTTGAAATAATATACTTTGTGAAAGAAAGCCACTAAATTTGCCAGCACAATTGAAGCAGATTATCTTAATCTTCCCTAATCCACTCATCTGGCCAAATGATGTAAACCTCAATACCAGATATTTAAAAGAGGAAAAATACCTTGCTATTGGGTAGAAAGGATAAACTAAATTGAAACTGACTGGCTGGCATTTGTCACTTGCATTTTTCTAGTACTGGATCCAGAGAAGAATCCCATCAAAATAAGGGCATTTTATCCTCTAGACTGATGTAGCTGGAAGAAACCCATCTTGGTTCCTCTTTAATGTTTTGGAAACAATAGGCAGATTAGTTTAAGATTATGTCAGTACCTTAGTAGATACCCCTGAAAGTATCTTAACGTCTTATGGAATTGTATATTCTCTTGACAAGTAGAGCAAGATCTGATTCTCTGGTCCATCTATGCCAAGGCAAAGACACCATTTTTTAACACTATGGTTATTTGGTATGAAGTTGGGACTTATATTCATTTTACTTCTTATGGATATTCCAGTATAACTTCTTGAAAAGGTATTTCTTTCCTCAAAGGAATGATTCAGTTCCTTTGATGAAATCCAATTGACTGTATGAGTGAAACTGTTTCTTAACTGTCTGTTCACCTGTCATGTCTTATGCCAGTACAATGTTATACTGATTACTTTAGCTTAATAATAATTTCTGAAGACAGCTTTTGTAAGCTTCCAGTTTGTTTGTTTGTTTCACATTCAGGATTCTAGGTCCTTTGTATTTCCATATAAATTTAGAATCAGCTTGTCAAATTCTGAAAGCAAGAAGGAGAGGGAGAGAGGGAGATGAGGAGAGAGGGAGAGAGAGAGGAAGAGAAGTGAGAGAAGGAAAGAGAGAGAGAGGAGAAACAAGAAATAATCTCCTGCTAGAATAAGAACTAGAAATACAGGGGTGCCTGGGTGGCTCAGTGGGTTAAAGCCTCTGCCTTTGACTCAGGTCATGATCCCAGGGTTCTGGAATCGAACCCCGCATGGGATCTCTGCTCAGCAGGGAGCCTGCTTACTCTTTTCTCTCTGCCTGCTTCTCTGCCTACTTGTGATCTCTGCCAAATAAACAAATACAATCTTTAAAAAAAAAAAAAAAAAGAACTGGAAATACACTAAATTTATGAATCAATTAGGTAATAAATGACATCTTTGAAACATGTGCCTTCCAACGCATATATTTGTTTTATGTTATTTAATTTTCATTTTTTGGGTGCTAGTTTCTCTGAGCAATGATTTCAGTGTTGAGGGCTTATATGACTTCTATCAGATTTATTTCTAAATATTTTTATATTTATTCCCTCCTCAATAATTAGAACTATTGCAAAATTTCATTTGCAGTTATTTGTCATTGCATATAAAAACTGATTTTTAAAAAATGAGCTGTTCTCTGAGAACTTAATTCACTGTTAGTTCTAATACTTATTTGTAATATTATTTGTAAGACCTTTTGCATATAAAATCATGCCGCACACCAACAGAGAAACTTCCAGTCTTTATACTTTTGATTTTCATTCTCTAGATTTATTTCTATGACCAGGCTTACCAGTATGACACTTAATAGAAGAGTGAGAGTGAACATATTCACCTTGTTTTAAACTCGGGAGGAAAATAATCAACATTTCACAATTTGGTGTAATGTTAGTTACATATTACACATAAATGCCCTTTGACAGATTGAAAAGAGTCCTTATATTACTAGTTTTCTGAAATTATTTTATCATGAATAGGTATTGATGTTTGTTGAATATTTTTACTATATATACTGAAATTATCTTTGGTCATTTCTCCTTGACCCTTAAGACAATGCATTACAATGATTTTTTAATATTAAGCTAAGCTTCCATTCCTGGGATAAACTACTTAAATACATTTTGTTAAAGGTTTTTGCATTTACATACATGAAAAGTACTGGTTAGGAATTTATTATGTAATTTTATTTCAGGTTTTGCTATTAGGGTTATGCTGGCCTCAGAAAGTGAGTTGGGAAGTATTCATCCTTCCTTCATTGTTGACAGACTACTGGAAATCCTACTTCCTTAAATATTTAATAGAATTCTATACAATACCATCTGGGTCTGGACTTTTCCTTCTGGAAAATTTTTGGTAATGAACATGATTTCTTTAATATAGTGACTTCACTTATAAAATAGGGATAATAAAAGTACCTCTTTGTAGGATTTTAATCAAAATTATTTGGTTTGATATTTGTAAAGCTCCTAGACTAGTATCAGGCACAGAGAAAGTGATGAAGAAATATCTGTTAAATAAAATATCTATTAACATTTTAATGCTTTCTACTCCAGATCTTGTGCATATAAATAATACTTAAGAAAATTAAGGTTATAATATATGGGATTAAAAAACTTTTTAAGAAATTTGTGTTTCTCATGTTTTTAAGACTTTACAATTATACTGTATATAATTTATCATAGGGATGTCCCCATAATACACTTAAACAGTCTCTGTTGAAGAGTTATATCCAAAGCTCATTTTTCAAAAATATTTACTGGTCGATTTGGCAGAGAGAGAGAGTATGTAGAAGCTGGGGGAGGGCAGAGAGAGAGGAAGAGAGAGAATCTCAACAGACTCCATGTTGAATGCACAGCCCAACATGAGCCCCAATGTCACAACCCTAAAATCATGACTTGAGCTGAAATCAAGAGTTAGACACTTAATCTACTGAGCCACCCAGGTACCCTCTGATGGTTATTTCTTTTAAAATGAAGTATTGTTATGAAATTCCTGGGGTAGAGGCTTTGAACATATTTATATCCCTTGTATGAGCTACCAAATTACTTCCCAAAAGCTTGCTCTTTTTACTAAAAGTTTTTTAATAGTACAATCTTTCCAACACCAGATTCTAATATTCGTTGCTGCTTATTTTACTGGTAAACCAGAACATATTTTGCTTTAATTTTAAAATCTCTTAAAGTGAGTAATATTGAGCATTTTTCTTCCTTATTACTTAAGTTGTGAATTATTCCCTAATTTAATGTATCCATTTTTATACTTATTATCAGATTTTGTCTGTGTCCTTTGTTCTTTATTCATGGTATGTTAAAATTTTACATACTGATTTTCAAGATCTCAATTTATCATTCACTTTTGGTTTTGTTTAACAGTGTTTTGACACAGCAAACTGTGCCCCTCCCAGGTTTATGTGTTAAAGCATTGAATATTTAGTTTGTGATTTCTTTAGTTTTCTTTTCTTTTTAGACAATTATTGAACATCATTTTTCAAATTCAATATTCAGTTCTCTATTTTTTTTTAAAGATTTTATTTATTTGACAGAGATCACAAGTAGGCAGAGAGGCAGGTGGTGAGGATAGGCAGGCTCCCCGCTGAGCAGAGTGCCTGATGCAGGGCTCGATCCCAGAACCCTGCGATCATGACCTGAGCCGAAGGCAGAGGCTTTAACCCACTGAGCCATCCAGGTGTCCCCAATTCTCTATTTTTATTGCACATGAATTTTTTTATCTTAAGAAAAGAATTAAACATTTTATTACCTTCACATAATAGGTGAGGATACTGATTCTCAGAGGATCACATGACTTACCAGTAAGTAGTGACACTGAAAGTTTAACTCCAATCCTCCTATTCCAAAGCCCATGCCCAAACTGGCGACAAGCATACCACCAAATCTCATGCTCTAAAACCAGAGACCATACATTTGTGAAGCAGACTACTATAGAATTCACGAGGTAGGAAATGGAGGTCAGATGACTTCAGGACAAGTTAGAAACTGTTGATGTGAAGTTCAGTGATTTAAAAATTATTAGAACTATGATATAATAGTCCTATTTCCTTTTCCCAAGGGTATCAAAAGTAACATTTTTTAAACACCTGGTATTCACAGAAACAGTGTCTGCACAGTTAGACTCAAGGGCACCATTGGTGTGTCTTACCTTACCTTAGTGTGTCTACCAATCAAACCATTACGTCAGAATCTTGACTTAGTCCCAAGCAGTACCCTACTTTGAAAGATTCAACTTAATCCTCTTGAACACAAGCCCCCAAATTCTATAAATATTCTCTAACTCACCCCTCCTAAGGCACTGCCAAGACAATCATAGTGGTATTTTCTCTTTCTGCAGTGAATTCTAATCAGCCTGGCTTTGCTTTATGAACAGGTTGTCCAGTGGTTTAGAAGAATTTAATTCTTGCAGGAAACCAAATTAGGGTCAAAGGAATAAGCCTTGGTATGTCTGAGAAGAAACTCTTTTGCTCAACTCCAAGTTTATTCTCTATGGCTTCATTCACAAATGGATTATATATGGCTTAGAGTGAGGAGCAATTACCAATACCTTGAAAACTCACAATGAAGATGCGAAGAGGGAAGAGGAATAACATCTCTTCTATGGTCTCTCTGTCATTTGTGCAGGCCTTGCAGTCAGTAGCTGATTTTTCTCATCAGGTAGATTATCTGTGCCCTTCAATAACTATATAAAATGTTTAACCTCATTATGATCCAAGACATGTAAACTAAGTGGTATGTCATTTTTCACTCATTTAATTTGTAAAGATAATGCATGAAAATAAGGAAAAGAAGGGGTTATCTTTAGTATGATTTAATGTTAGCACTATTTTTAGATCAAAGTAGAAGGAAGATGGATGGGCTGACCCTTAATGATGGAATCACATAAATACTTGAAATAATAAAATATTTCCAAACACATAGTGACAGTGGTATACTGTAATGGTGAAGGATATAAAGAAAGAATCTGTCCCAAAGGGAAGGACTATTTTATTTTATTTTATTTTATTTTATCACTAACATATTTTAGAATTGCTATCACATGGTGATAATACAAGACAGGTCAACTTTTGGCTGGTTTCAAGTTGTATATTATTTTTACAAGCTATATGGAAAATAAATGCCTTTGTTGTCTGCACTTTGACAAAATTCTCTCTACTCTGACCCCAACCATGACACCTCAGTAGGCTGTTACTTACTGATACTTTACAGGTCTCAGCTTCCACAAGAAACACTGAGGTCCCATCAGTGACTGAATTTGATTTTTCTTAATGTACTGAAGAAAGGAATCATCTCCTATGTCGAAAGTCATTATGCCTTCCAAATAATAGAAACTCCATGTGTCTCAATCATTTATGGTTACAGATAAGGACTAAATGTCATGCATGTGAAAATAATTAATAAAAAGTCTTCCTTGAAAAAGATTTGTAAATGTCTAGTGTGTACCTAAATATATCTGTGCTGTGATTTTTAAAATCTATTTCTCTTTCACTTTTGAGTAAGAAAAATAAATGACAGAATTGTGTAAGAAATAGCTAATGTTTGGCTTTCCCAGGATTGTCTTTAATAAATATTATTAATTATTAAGTTTCTAGATAGGAAGTGAAAAGAGATTCACAGAAATTCACTAGAAAAATGTATTCATAGGAATAGATTATTGCATTTTGAGATTGAGTTTTTTGAAACACAACCTGAGAGTTTGAGCATAGTCTTGATTAGGTAGAAGTGTTTTCCTTAGTTCTTTGAGGACAAAAGTTTGTAGTGTACAATTGCTGAGCACCGTTACTACCTATGTTTAGTGACAAGATGGAGAAATTCACCCCAAAACAAAGAACAGGAGGTAGTACTCACTGCCAGGGATTTAATCAATAAGGGTATAAGTAAGAAGTAAGAACTAGATTTAATAAAACAACAATTATAATGATCCTAGCTGGGCTTAAAAGAGAGAGAGAGAGAGAGAGAGAGAGAGAGACACTAGAGAATCCCTTACTGTAGAAATAAAAAACCTAAAATCTAGTCAGGCCAAAATTAAAAATGCTTTACCAGGATGAAGTCCTAAATGGAGGCTATAAAAACAAGAATGAATGAGGCAGAAGAGTGAGTGAGTGATACAGAGAATAAAATGATGGAAAATAAAGAAGCTGAAGGGAAGAGAGAAAGAAAACAATTAGATCATGATGACTTAGAGAATTCAGTGATTGCATAGAGTGAAATAATATCCAGATAATAGGGGTTCCAAAAGATGAGAAGCAGATGAGGGGGGCAGGAAGTTTGTATGAACAAATTATAGCTGAAAACTTCCATAATCTGGAGAAGGAAATAGGCATTCAAATCCAGGAAGCACAGAGAACGCCCCTCAAAAATCAATAAAAATAAGTCAACACCTTGACATGCAATAGTGAAGTTTACAAATTTCAGAGAAAAGAGAAAATCCTGAAAGCAGCTTGGGACAAAAGGTCCTTAGCCTACAAGGGTAGGCACAAAAAGCTAGCAGCAGACCTGTCCATGGAGAACTGGCTCACCAGAGAGGGCTGTCATGTTATATTCAACATGTAAAAAGATACATGCACCCCTGTATTTATTTCAGTATTATTTACAACAGCCAAGATATAGAAGTTACCTACGTGTCCTTCCATAGACAAATGGATAAGGAAGATGTGATATGATCCCACATATGTGCATGCACACACATACACACACACACACACACACACACACACACACACACACTCCTCACAATGGAATATTATGCATCCATAAGAAAGGATGAAATTGTACCATTTGAGAAAATATGGATGGGCTTACAGAGTATTATGGTAATTGAAATATATCAGATTGAGAAAGATAAATACCATATGATTTCACTCATATGTGGAATCTAAAAACAAAACAAATGAGTAAGCAAACAAAAAGCAGAATCAGACCTGTAAATAAAGAGGAAAAACTGATGGATGCCAGAGGGGAGAGTGAGAAGGATAGACAAAATGGGTGAAGGGGAGTGAGAGATATAAGGTTCCACTTACGTAGTAAGTCATGGGGATAAAAGGCACAGCATAGATAGTACAGTCAAAGCTATTGTAATAGCACTGTATCGTGACAGATGGTAGCTACATTTGTGTTGAGCATAGTATAATGTATAGACTTGCCCAGTCAATATGTTGTACACTTGAATGTAACATAACATTGTGTCAAAAATATTCAAAAAATCTGAGGTACTCATTTATTATCAAAATGACATATAGCATTTATTGAGTATTATTTTTAATATTTTAGACACTATACTAAGACTCATGGGTTATTTTACCCAAATGTCTTAATACACCTAAGAAATAATATAATTATCTTAATTTTCAGGGAAGGATAGTGTGTAAGTAACATGTGAATATATTACATAAATCAGGGAAGGTTGAGCTGGAAAAGGGAGAAGTCTAACTGATTGTTACATTTCTGGTTGACCACCTGAAAGGTACTCAAATCCCTAAATCAAGCTTTAGGGACCCTGCATATTTAGGGGCCATATTTAGGGCCCCTGCATAAGGTTTAGACATATACAGCCACAAATAGTGGCTCACATGATATTTTTTATTCTCTGAGCTTCTACTCTATGTCTGATTCTCTTTAACAGGATTTGGGTAGATAGCATAAGACAGGAAAGTAATGACTCTTTTCTCTTTAATGATAATGGAAGGACATTTCTAGAGCCCTTTTTTAGCTTCAAAGAAGAAATTAAAATGAATCTTTATGAACCCTGGTCTCTGTCAAAGAAATCCTAGATTTGATTAGCTCAAAGTAGTGGAATTAAATTATGATGAAGTTAACATATCAGCTAGGAACATTCTCAAGGAAACTGACTTGCAGAGAAAACCTTCCTCTACTATACTAATTACAAATAGAAATTCTCCTCTTCACCCTTTCTTTTAGGTGCTGGTATAAATTGATTTGTTAAATACTGAGGCCCACACAGAGATGTTTATGTTGCTCATCATGTCACAAAAAGTTACTGATGAAGTTTAAAAGTCTGTTAAATATTTATTCTAGGGAAAAGTTTCACTATACAGTACTCATCACAAGCTCTTCAAAGATTTCATGTCCTGATAAAGATAGATAGATGATAGATAGGCAGATAAATGTTGACTGAGACTCAAAGTTTGCCAGAAAAATATACTTTTATAACAAAAAAGAGAAGGTATCTCACACAATGCTTTTTTAAAATGATTTATTTATTTACTTTAGAGAGAAAGAGAGAGAAGGGGAAAAGGCAGAGGGAGAGGGAGAGGAAAAACTCAAGCAGATGCCTCACTCAGCATGAAGCCCATCTTAGAGCTTGACTTCAAGACCCCAAGATCAGACCTAAGCCAAACCCAAGAGTCAGACACTCTATCGACTATGCCCCCCCAGGTGCCCCATACCATGCTTTTGATGAGGGAGAAGAAAGACTTTGCTAATGTGTAAAGAAAGCTTGGAATAATTACACAAACAAGTTAATGTCAGTGAGGATCTTTCTCTCTCTTTTGTAAACAAAAACTGTTAAAAAAGAGCATTGCTCATTGATTTACAAAATAGATTTAAAATCCAAACTATGTGTATTTTTATCCCAGTTTTGATGTTTACCAGTTAGTTCATTCTGGGAAAATTTACTGACCCCTCTACCTAATCTTTCTCATTTTGAAAAACAGAGATAATAATAGCATCAAAATGACAGGATTGTTATAAGGATTGAATAAGATAATATATGTGAAGTTACAAAATGCTACATAAATATTAGCTATGACAATATCAATCATAAATGTAATAATTCTAATTTTATTATTACTCTCAAAGTTCAGATTACCATATCAAAGTAATAGCATAATTATGTAAACCATAATTTAAAATAAATTCCATATAAGACGACAGAAGGAAAAATGAATCATAACATTTTTCAGTTAGAAATGACAGAAATCCAACTCAACTAGACTAAGAAAAATTCTGGGTATACTAACCTAAATAGCCAAGAAGACTTAGTTACTGAGTTCAAAGATGCATAGATCCAAGAACCCAGTTAGTAGTCTTATCTGAGTCTTTCTCTTTCTCTCTCTTCCTTGCTTTCTCCTTCTCCCCAATCCCTGCCCTTAACCCTTCCTTCCTCTGGACTTTTCTTCTGACATTTTTCCTTTATTTCCTTGACAGGTCATCTATAGGCTTATTACAGTCTTTATGGAACTTTAAGTTCCATCCAAGAGAAAAAGGTGCCTTTTCTTGTGCTGCTTGTTCACATGCCTACCTATGGATTAACAGCTCTGCCTAGGAAGAGAAGAAGACAGTGAACTATAATTAGACCAGACAAGGGCTATCCCCCCCTCAAAAATAATGATGTAGACAAATGTATGTTTATATTATAAAGGAGTGTGGTGATGTCTACCAAAGATTTAAAGAAGAGTTAATATTTTTGTATCCTTTGGGTAAGTACCTAGTAGTGCAACTGTTGGGTTGTAGGGTAGTTCTATTTTTAACTTTTGGGGAAACCTCCCTACTGTCTTTCCAATGGCTACACCAGTTTGCATTCCCACCAACAGTGTAAGAAGGTTACCTTTTCTCCACACCCTCACCAACATCTGTGGTTTCCTGTGTTGTGAATTTTAACCATTCTGACAGGTGGGAGGTAGTATCTCACTGTGGTTTTGATTTGTGTTTCTCTAATGATGTTGAGCATCTTTTCATGCATCTGTTAGCCATCTGTCTATTCATGTCTTCTGGCCATTTCTTAACTGGATTATTTGTTTTTTGGGGTGGTAAGTTTGATAAGTCCTTTATAGATTTGGATATTAATGCTTTAGCAGATGGTTTCACTCACAGGTAGAATTTATGAAATAAAACAGAAGAACATAGTGGGAGAAAAGAGAGAAAGAGAGAGAGAAGAAAACCATAAAACGGACTCTTAACTAAAGAGGACAAACTGAGGGTTGCTAGAGGGGAGGTGGGCAGAGGGATTGACTAAGTGGGTGATAAGTATCCTGGAGGGCACTTGTAATGAGCGCTGCATGCTACATGTAAGAGATGATTCACTAAATTCTACTCCTGAAACTAGTATTACAGTATATGTTAACTAACTAAAATTTAAATGAAAACATGAAAAAAATCAATCAATCAATAGAATTTCCTAAAGAAAAAAAATAAAGAAGAATCAACACCTATTCTTCTCAAACTATTCTGAAAAATAGAAATGGAAAGAAAACTTCCAAATTCATTGTATGAGGCCAGCATTGCCCTGATTTCAAAACCAGACAAAGACTCCACCAAAAAAGAGAATTAAAGGCCAATATCCCTGATGAACATAAATGCAAAAATTCTCAGCAAAATACTAGCAAATCAACAATACATTAAAAGAATCATTCACTACAATCAAGTGGGGATTATTTCTGGGCTGCAAGAGTGGTTCAGTATTTGTAAATCAATCAACGTGATCCACACATTAATATAAGAAAGATAAGAACCATATGATACTCTCAATAGATGCATAAAAAGCATTTGACAAAGGATAACATCCATTCATGATAAAAACCCTCAGCCAAGTAGGTATAGAGGGAACATATCTCAACATCATAGAGGCCATATATGAAAAACCACCAGCTATTTCCTCAATGGGGAAAATCTGAGAGTTTTTCCTCTATAATCTGGAACAAGACATGGATGTCCACTCTCACTATAGTTATTTAACATAGTACTGGAAGCCCTGGCCTCAGCAATCAGACAACAAAAAGAAATAAAAAACATACAAATCAGCAATGAAGAAGCCAAATGTTCACTCTTTGCAGATGACAAGATACTCTATATAGAAAACCCGAAAAACTCCACCAAAAAAAAAAAAATTTCTAGAACTGATACACAAACTCAGTAGAGTTGCAGGATATAAAATCAACATATAGAAATCTGTTGCATTTCGATACACCAATAATGAATCAGCAGAAAGGTAAATCAAGTAATCAATCCCACTTACAATTACACCAAAAACTGTAAGATACCTAGGAATAAACCTAATGAAAGAAGTAAAAGATCTGTATCCTGAAAACAATAAAACACTGATAAAAGAAACTGAAGATGACACAAAGAAATGGGAAAAAATTCCATGCTCATGAATTGGAAGAACAAATATTGTTACTAAGGAAAATTACTCAGCCATTGAAAAGAAAGAAACCTTGCCATTTGCAATGAAATGGATGGAGCTAAAGTGTATTATGCTAAGCAAAATGAATCAAAGATAAATGCTCAAATGTGGAATTTAAGAGACAAACAGATGAACACAGGGGAAGGGGGAAAAAAAAAGAGAGGGGGAGGCATACCCTATGAGACTCTTAACTATAGAGAACTGAGGCTTGTTGGAAGGGAGGTGGGCAGAGGAATGTGTTGAATGCAGGACCGGCATTAAGGAGGGCACTTGTGATGAGCACTGGGTGTTATATGTAAGTGATGAATTACTAAATTCTACTCCTGAAACCAGTATTACATTATGTATTAACTAACTAGAATTTAAACAGAAACAAAACAAAATGTCTATACCACCCAAAGCAATCTACACATTTAATGCAATCCCTATCCAAGTATATGAGCACTTTTCCACAGAGCTAAAACAAACAACCCTAAAATGTATATGGAACCACAAAAGACTCTGAACAGGCAAAGCAATCTTGAAAAAGAAAAGCAAAGACAAAGGCATCACAATTCTGGACTTCAAGTTATATTACAAAACTATAGTGATCAAAATGGTATGGTACTGGCACAAAAATAGACACATAGATCAGTGAAACAGAATAGAAAACAAAAAAGTGAACCCATAACTATATGGCCAATTAATTTTTGACAAAGCAAGAAAGAATATCCAATGGAAAAAAAGATTACTTTCTCAGCAAATGGTGTTGGGAAAACTGGACAGTAACAGGAAAGCAAATGAAACTGCAACACTTTCTACACTATACACACCAAAAAATTCAAATTGAATTTAAAAACCTTAATGTATGACAGGAAACCATCAAAATCCTAGAGGAGAACATGGGCAGTAACCTCTTTGACATCAGCTATAGCAACTTCTTACTAGTTATGTCTCCTGAGGCAAGGGAAACAAAAGTAAAAATACACTATTGGGATTACATCAAAATAAAAAGCTTTTGTACAGTGAAGAAAATAATCAACAAAACTAAAAGACAACCTTTGGAATGGGAGAAGATTTTTGCAAATGATATATCTGATAAAGGGTTAGTATCCAAAATCTATAAAGAAATTATCAAACTCAACACCCCAAAAAAACAAATAATCTAGTTAAGAAATGGCTAGAAGACATGATGATGGCTAACAGATACATGAAAAAATTCTCAACATCACTCATCATTAAGGAAATACGTATTAAAACTACAATGAGGCATGCCTGGTTGGCTCTGTCAGTTAAGCCTCTGACTCTTGATTTTGGCTCAGGTCATGATCTCAGGTGGTGAGAAGGAACACTGTTTTGGGCTCCATGCTGGGTGTGAAGTCTCCTTGGCATTTTTATTTCATGGATAATGGAATATTATTCAGTCATAAAAAATGAATGGAATCTTACCATTTACAGTGACATGGATGGAGCTAGAGAGTATTATGCTAAGTGAAATAAGCCAGCCAGAGAAAGACAAATACTATATGATTTTATTCATATGTGAAATTTAAGAAACAAAACAAAACACACTGGGTGAGGTGGAGGGGAAGAAAGGCAAACCAAGAAACTGGTATTTAATTATAGGAACAAACTGCTAGAGGGGAGGTGGGTGGGGTTATGGGTTGAATAGGTGACAGGTATTAGGAGACCACTTGTGATGAGCATTGAGTGTTGTATGTAAGTGATGAGCCAGTAAATTCTACACTTAAAAATAATTACCCTGTATGTTAACTAACTAGAATTTAAATAAAAATTTGGAGAAAAAAAGAAATCTTGTTACTGGTAGTTGGTAAATTAATTCAATACATATTATAAACAATGAACATAAAATTACTAATAAGTTGTCCAAAGAATTCTTTTCTCATTCTTTTCCCCAGGCTTGTTAATCTCAGGTTAAAATGGGTCACTTGATCAAATGAGAAAAGTATCTCCATTGATTAGGTCAGGGTCAACTCTGAAGTATTATATAACATGGATATTAGTATTAGGTACACATTTATTAAAATACTGATGATTTCATTTATGATCTGTGTGCCTTTAAACTAAATGTTAACTTTCTGAACACCGTTTTGTCCTTTCACACAATGAGAATAATAATACACCCACATATGTTATTCTAAAGATGAAGTGTGATTGCAGCTTAGCAAAAAGACCTACTTCTTTGATCCCCTCAATTTCTTTAGCATAGACTGCATAGATGTGATCTGTAAGGTGTAGCGTATTTTGATACATTAAGAGCTGATAAGACTTTAAAAACCCAATTGCTATTGGAAAATCAATTTACGTTTTAATACCTTTTTATTTAAGTTACATTTTCAGTAATCTCTTTATATTACCTAGCCAATATAAACTAAGGCAAAAAGTTTTTTATTGCAACTGTGATTATGACACGTGGTCTGAATTTTGCCTCCTACAGAGTTCTAAATTTAACCAATATTTCTCTAAAACCAACAATAAAATCTCATTATTTTTATTATATAAGCATTGCAAGATTTTAAAACTGCAACAAACCATTTTGTCTATTCACAGGAAAATAAACTCTAAATATATTCCTCTTACTGAATTTCCCTGGAAACAGCTACATATAAAGGCATTGATTTTCTCATGTTCTAATTTTATCCTACCAAGATGGATCCACGTACAAGTTTGCAAATACATCACTGAAGATACTGCAAAATAGTTCTGGAATGATAAAATAGATATTCTGGGTCTATTTTTTTCTTTGCCCTAAGAAGCATGTGTATTAGCTAGCAATTATCATTTCCATGACACAATTGTCTTACAATCAATTATAAATTCCATCAGTTAAAACTAATTTCACCAATATAGATAAGAGTGGACTAATGAGAACATTATCTGTATTAAATACTGTGAATTAAAAAAAAACTTCTCTTTACCTTGCAACATGAGAAGTTAGTTATTAGTTTTGTTTCTTTAATGGAAAATGAGGCAAAACCTGGGGAGAAACAGTGACTATGAGGATGTGGAATGCAAGTATCTTGAGACTTTGGTAAGTTTCCTACTGTGGCTTAAGTTCTTCTGTCCATTCCTCTCCCCACATCCATGAAATCCCCCAGAGAGATACATGTACAGGGAACAAGTTCAGTCAAATGTATATATAGATTTGTCTATGTATCTATTGATTGATTAATCATAACTGAGTCTTTG
The DNA here is from genome assembly GCF_002288905.1 of Enhydra lutris kenyoni. NCBI lineage: Eukaryota > Metazoa > Chordata > Mammalia > Carnivora > Mustelidae > Enhydra > Enhydra lutris. The sequence goes on along the minus strand of NW_019154100.1, from coordinate 14,709,752 downwards.
GCTCCAAAACTCAACATAATCTCTAGGAAAGCTGAACTAGACTCAGGCAAAGATAAGCTGGGCCACCTACTCTAAAAGAAGTTGGCACCACGTCAACTTGCCATGATAGTAATATGAAATTCTAAGAGAGAAATATTTGAAAGAGAGTGAAGTCCAAGAAGTAAAATACTCCAAAAAAATTGAGGGGGGAGGACAAATAGACCATTGCAAAGGAAAGTCAAATCTTGACTCCTCTGTTATTACATTAACATTTTATTGCCTAATATGTTGGACCAATGTATTGCTTATACTGAATCACCTCTAGTAACAACTCTCATTCTTTAGGTTAAGTACAGCCACTGTAGAAGACGGTAAGAATGTTCCTCAAAAAAATTAAAAAGAGGGGCATCTGGGTGGCTCAGTGGGTTAAGCCTCTGCCTTCGGCTCAGGTCATGATCCCAGAGTCCTGGAATCGAGCCCCGCATCTGGCTCTCTGCTCAGTGCTTCCTCCTCTCTCTCTGCCTGCCTCTCTGCCTACTTGTGATCTCTCTCTCTCTCTCTCTGTCAAATAAATAAATAAAATATTTTTAAAAATTAAAAACAGAAATGTCAATTTCACTATTGAGTATTAAACAAAGAAAACAAAAATACTAATTTGAAAATATATATGCACCCCGATGTTCACTGAAGCATTATCTACAATAGCCAAGATATGGAAACAACATAAGTGTTCACTGATAGAAAAACGGACAAGAAAAAGGTGGTACACACACACACACACACACACACACACACACACACACACACAAAGAGGAATATTCTGCAGCCTTAAAAAGGATGAAATTGTACCATTTGAGACCACATGGATGGACCTAGATGGTATTATGATATATTGGTATATCACATGGTATATGGTATATACGGTATACCATCTATGGTATATATTATGACACGTGATGTAAGTCAGAGTGAGAAAGACAAATACCTACCATATGATTCCACTCACATAGACTCTAAAAGACAAACAAATGAATAAAAAAACAAAAATCAAAACGAGACCTATAAATACAGAGAGCAATCTGATGGTTGCTGGAGTGGGAGTGGGCTGGGAAAAATGGGTGGAGGGGACAGGGAGATAGAGGCTTCCAGTTATGGAATGAATGAGTCATGGGAATAAAAGGCACAGCATAGGAAGTACAGCCACTGATATTGTAATAGCAATGAAACAAAACAGATGGCAGCTGCACTTGTAGTGAATGTAGCATAATGTATGAACTTGTCAAATCACTAAGCTGTATACCTGAAACTAATGTAACATTGCGTGCCTATTACATTCAAATTTAAAAATAAAAGAATGAAGAAATAGCTCTGATCATCTGGTAGTGGAAAATTCTGCTTCAATTTTCATTATTCTGTTAAGTCATTAAGGAGGATTGTTAGGCCTAAATATTTGGCCAGGGGAAGAATATGAAATTTCTGCTCTTAAAATTTTCAAATGTTCCTCAGATGTTTTAATGAATGTTTCTTTGTTGTTTCCTCTAATACTTATGGAAATAGGTCAGGAAAAGTTTTCTTCAATTTGTTTTAGCGCATTAGAAGACCACACTCTATACCAAGCTAAGAAATCATCCCTATTGTGTCTTGTACATCAGATTATGTTCATATACAATGGGGGTTACAATAAGAAACCCCTGGGACCCCCATTAGATGTATAGCATAATGGAGAAATAAACATATATTGTTCTAATCCTGAGAGCTCAAAATTTTTGTTACTTGGCATAACACTACCCTACTCTGAGTGAGATACAGAGTGATACAAAGAATACAAGGAATGTGAAATCCAGCTGCCTATAAGCTACCTGTTCCTCATTTCTCACTCCACATAGAATTTAACCATATTAACTCCTCTTAATAAAGCCCTTGATTCTAGAGAGAAAATAAATTCTCAAAGTACAAAAAGCATCCTCTTAAGGGATTTCTTCTTTTTCTATTCAGATATAAGCAGAAAGATCTCATTAAAATACTCAGTCAGATTATAAATTTCTTTGTTAGGGTTTGAAGCCAGGGCTTTCTTCATCTAGGACTTACGTACCTTTATAAGCATATCCAAAGTTACATTATTCAAACTGCAAATCTCTAATGTTCCAACTTTCCAAGTTCCCTATCGACAAAAAAGAAATGCAAGAAAATCACAGCACCAGTTCAATACCATCAATTTTAGAAAATATAAGCCAGAATCAATTTTGATTACTGTGGTGTCTGACTGCAGATTTGACTATTACAGAGTATTTTCCAAGCTAAAATAGTGTGTCCCAAAACCACTTAAAATTACCATAATCCTGGTCTGCCTCTCAGCCTATGTTAAGAATGCATTGCCTTCACAAGTAATACACTTGCAACATCTTTTTTCTAAAATGGTATGATATGTGCTCACACATTAATATTTTATTGGTCTCTGGTCTTATAACTCCATATATAGTGTAGATTCTAGTGTCAAGTCACACCGTTATTCTCTTTCACAGATTATGAGGGAGGCAGTGTTTCATTTTTGTGAAAAATAGGGAGACAGAAAAAAGAATGAAATATCTTCCCAATTTCCATCCCTTACTGTATGTTAATCAAATCAGGCCATCGGTCCAAAGTTCATCCCTGTTCACAGGGATAGAAATTCTACTGTGATTCTACAATTTTCATATCTAGAAGGATAAACAAGGACCTTACTATTTAAGACTCTACCTTATAGGGCAGCACTGAAATCTTTCAGTCATTTTCTTTTTCTCTTTGACTTTATACACACATACATGATTATGGCATAAATACACAGATATACACATGCACATATACATAGAGAACATACACATAGCACACCTGTATGGTCTTACCTAAGAGTCCAGAATTCATTGTTTACATAAAAAAAAATCAATAGACAAGAAGCATGTGGTTGGAGTACCTCAGCAAGATTGCAGATAAATCACAGGAATCCCCAAATGTAGTCCTACTAAGTATTTCTACTCAACACTGAATGAAATCTCAAGAAACAATCAGGGAAAAACAGAAGAACACAATCAATTCATCTGGTGTAGCAGTTCTAGGGCAACCACAAATGTTAGCATCACCCATTAAAAACTCAGTGACTTTTGGGATGCCTTGGGTGGCTCAGTCTGCCTTTGGCTCAGGTCATAATCCCAGGATCCTGGAATGAAATCCCCCATCGGGCTCCTTGCTCAGAATCTGCTTCTCCCTCTTCCTCTCCTCTTACTCGTGCTCGCTTACTCTCTCTCTCTGACACGTAAATAAATAAAATATTAAAAAAAAAAAAAGAAAAAGAAAAAGTGATTTTCTCATTGGAGTTTTTCATGTTTTCTGCTAAGGCTAACCCAAAACTAAATATTTTGAGAACTAGATCCATATCAGCCAGAAGCAATTCTGAAGGTAAAAGAAATTTCTCACATGGGGTTTTGATGACTACATTGCAACTGCGTGTAACTTCTAAAGGTCCTTTATGCATATTCTATAGAGAATACTAGCCAATAAGCTTCTCACTTGCAAAAGAGCCCTTACAATAAGAAAGCATATTTTTTTCATCCCAGATTTCACTACCTAAACATACCCACCTGCATTCACATTCATTTCAATATGCAAGTTGGTGGCAGACTTGAGTCCTGTCTTCAAGTTGAAGAAAGACTGAGTTGCCAGGTATGGTTATTATTTTTTTTAATTAACATATAATGTATTATTTGTTTGGGGGGTACAGTTCTGTGATTCATCAGTTTTCCACAATACCCTCACACTCACCACAACACATACCTTCCCCACGGTCCATCGCCCAACCACCACATCCCTTCCAACCCCTTCCCCTTCAGCAAACCTCAGTTTGTTTCTTAAGATTAAGAGTCTCTTATGGTTTGTCTCACTCTCTAGTTTCATTTTGTTTCATTTTTTTCCTCCCTTCCCCTATGATCCTCTGCTTTGTTTCTTAAATTCTGCATATCGGTGAGATCATATGATAATTGTCTCTCTCTGATTGACTTATTTCACTCAGCATAATACCCTCTAGTTCCAATGTTGTTGCAAATTGCCCATTATTTCTATATAAATGAAGAGAGTATTTGGCACAATGGCCAAGGACTATCTCATCATTGCTATTTCCTTGTGGCCCACAGGAAGTTATAAACACAGAATAAACAAATACTAGTTCTTCACCATTAGTTGACACTTAGGCACCAAACCTCTACAAGAAACATTATCTCTGGTGGACTGGGCTGGACCCAGGTGTGGTTAAAAATAGTGCTCAAAAATTTTTAATACTAACAGATAACACTATAACTGATGACTTATTTGCTAAGATGTCCAAAACTTGTTTTAATCTTGCACATCCCACTACATTTCCCCCAAATAAAATGGTAAGATAGAAAACAAAGTATCTGTTTTTTTCAATTCTGATCTATTTTCCTATTTAGATAGTCATAATGTAGCTTAATCATGATAACAGATGGTCAGATGAGAGAATCTAATTTAGCTCAATTATTTGTGGACAAAATTCTTGAATTTGAAGACATGTAGTTAAACTTGACAGTTCTCCCAAAGACATTTCAGAGACAGAACCATTGTTAATAGTAAAATTCACGGACAGAGCTTGCACTTGATTAAAAACATTCCCCCTCTTAAAAAAGGGGGGGGAGTTTGTTCATTGTCTCTTCTATTAGCACACTTAGTACTAGTTTTAAACTGTTTAACTTTTAAAAAGCATTAGACATGAAACATATTTCTAATACATTTAAGTAAGTTCTCACATGTATAGTAGAAGGTGGTACAAGAGCCAGACCAATGTACTGTAATATTCAGATAGTGAATATTACACTATCTGTAATAGTGTAGGTTTAATTAATTAACCTTCGAATTAAACCAATACACATATATTTTGTTTTTAGTCACATGAAAAGGGATTCACACCTTACAGTAATGGATAAATATTTCATGAGGAAGTCCACTGGATGGAGATTTCTAACAAAACTTCTGGAATGGAATTCTTTATTGCATCTCACTGTATTAAATCCAAACAAAATTTTGTATTCATGAGAAGTATATAATTTTTCTAAAAGTACATTATTTTGTATACCAAAGCATTAACCAACTATAGTAGCTATACTATACAATTATAACTAAACAGAGAATAGATAGTAATTAAAACATAAATGAAATAAACATACCGTGTAAAATTTCTTTAAAACTTAAAAATCACGATAGCTTTCAAATGTGTTTTTCGTTTTATTCACTACCAACATGAGTCTTGAAATATGTTCTGCTGTGTCTATTTTTAAAAACAGTATATTTGAAATAGATACAGTTGAGGGGCATCTGGGTGGGCACAGTCTGTTAGGAGTCTGACTCTGGGTTTTGGTTCTGGTCAGGATCTCCAGGTCCTGGGATTGACCCCCACATTGCGCTCCATGCTCAGCATGGAGTCTGCTTGTCCTTCTCCTTCTGCTTCTTCCCACACATTCTTTCTCTCTCATAAATAAATAAATCTTTTTAAAAAATAGATACTGTTAACACTGTAGAATACATAGGTATGTTCCTGTATGTGTGTACTCATGTACAAGTAGGTTTGTAAAAAGGATATGCACATAATTATGTCTTGACCTATTTACCTCTAGGATTAAGAAAAAAAAAAAATGGACCAGAGCACCTGATGCTATTTATTCTCTCCTTTATATTGATTTCGTTTGGACAGTTTTTAAATAAACCAGAGTGTGTGGTCAATTAACGAGACTGACATTAGCACAGATGATTCAGCATATTAGTGAACATGCTACATGTAGCAAGTGTTTCTCTCTCCCCATCAACATCATTTACCATTTTCATTGTCATGTTCATTAAAATAAAATGGAGCTCTAGTAGTGATGACTGAGTATGCAAAGGAGTGGGGTTGCACTACTGGAGAGAGAGATGGAATTATTTAAAAGCTAAGAAGAAACATTTTTAAAATGCTGTACAATTAAGTGAATATTTTTAACATCTAACTACAAATAAAGAATCACAAAAATGATGATTCTTAAAGTTTTAAAGTTATTTGGTAATATTTAACATTTATAATATATTAAGAAACTTAAGAAGTACCTAAGTAAAGACCTTATAAAACTACCTCAACTGGGGTAGTGTATTAATCATGTTTTGCTGTTTTCTGTATTTGGTGGTGCTTTGACAACTGGTGTTGTCAGGTCAAGCCTGTCCCCCCTAGGGCTAGTTAGTTCCTAGAGATTATAAACAACTCCCCTATAAGCATGACTTTCACATACAAACTAACGAAGCCAAAGCCCATATCCCAACCAACTTTATCTAATTCTTGCACACCAAGCCAATGTTTCCCAGCCTAAGTCATCTCAGAACAAAGTATTTGGCCACTCATAACCCAGAGCCCACTGGAAGTATCCAAGCTATTTAATCCAAAGCTTGCTCAAATTTGTCTACCCTGCCTTGGCCATTCCTTTCCATAGAAACCACCGTAAAGGCTCTGGGCCATACTTTTCCCTCACTTCTCTGTTCCTTGATCAACACGGAGCTTCCCCACGTGGCTCTGCATGGCCTGGCAGCCACCCTTCCCTTATTAGTACCTGCAAGTAGTAAAACTTTCAATGGCATTGACCTCATTGTGTCATTGTTCAGTCATCTCTATAAATTAAAATCAAACCCAATCAAAACAGGCAGTAATGCAATGACAAATTATAGAAGAAATGTAATTTATTGTTGAGTTCTCTTCACTTTGGTAATAACTCTGGTAATACATTTCTGATAGAAAATATGTAATTTACTAAAGCACATCTATTCCTTGGTCTCTGAGCTGTTCTTTTGTCTTTCCACCAAGCTGTTATTTGCTCCTATGCTTCCTCTCCCACTTACCTATCAATCTTCACTTACTCCGTGTGCTTGTCATTCTTTGTATGCCATTTTTCTTACATAACTCCTTCATACTTTATAATTTACTCAAAATCCATATAATTATTCACCTATATTAAATCACCTATGAGAAGTCTTTAAACTTATGAGGACAAAATCAAACTACCATTATACTGAGCTTATTTTATGTACTATGAGAAAAATCAATGTCTAGAGTGTAGGTTAATTCTCCAGTTAATTAGAAGAAATTATATTGCAAGAACATAGTAATTTCATTCAACTGGACAACTGCCTACCCTATTCTTATTGAACTAGTCACTGATAAGACAGTCATGTAAGATTAAGAACTCTCACATTTAGGACATAATTTATGAATCAGAGCTTTAACCCTGTGGATATCGTAAGCCACATCTCCTATGTGTCTTCTTCCCACTGAACAGAACTTGGAAGGAAGAAATGACAGTACCAACTAATATTTTAAAAACCTAAATATGTGATTTTTAAAAAATTACTCAGCATACATAAATAAAATTAGAGTACTTTAAAGAAAGAAATGGAGCTAGCTTGGAAAAGTGGCTATCAATAAAATGCCTTGAAGTTAATTTATTTGATTCTCAACATTCTATTAATTGAGAGTATATCAAAAGAGTTTTAGAATTAATAATGATAACAAGTATAAAGAATTCCAGAAGTTTTTCTGAGCTAAGTGATTATATTATTTTCTGGAAAAAATAATAAACATTGGGGAATATTTACAATTAATTAAGTGTTCTAACCTAAACATTTTATTAATTATTCATGTATATTTTCCCAACTATATTTATATCCCTCTCTGCCATCCTCTGCATATCATATTGAAAAATAAACATGTCTTCTCTTGATAATATATTATCAGCATTAATAAGGATCAATTCAGGGACGCATGGGTGGCTCAGTTGGTTAAGCGGCTGCCTTTGGCTCAGGTCATGATCCCAGCATCCCGGGATCGAGTCCCACATGAAGCTCCTTGCTAGGCAGGGAGCCTGCTTCTCCCTCTGCCTCTAGTCTGCCACTCTGTCTGCCTGTGCTCGCGCTCTGTCTCTCTCTCTTTCTAACAAATAAATAAAATCTTTAAAAAAAAATAAGGATCAATTCAGTTCTTCTATAAATATAGAAAAAGACATTCATACGATAGGAAAAATGGTGTGATTGCTACCCTTATCACAGGTTCTCTCTCATCCTGAAAAATCATTTTCTGCTTTATTATAAATATCCATTTGTTAAGCTTTTTGTCGTGTATTTTTAGGAATCTAAAGCCTAAAAGAGAATTCACTGGTTTATGGAACTCAAAGAAGGTTTTAAGGACAAATCCATAAGAAGAGAATAATGTAGTCAAGCCTCATGAATAACTTGAGTTAGTAATTCACACCCGGAAGTTATATCTTGTCTCCTCTACTCTTTGCATATTGACTTTATTCTTTCTTATACAGGACCCATGAACACTGACAACTCTACAATTTTCTGTCTTCTGATTTTAGTTAAGAAAGTCAAGACTAGCATTCTTTCATCCTTAGTCTCACAACTCTACAAACAGGAACATATTAATGTTCCCTAAGTTACTTGCTAGGAAATATTCAGTGTGATGGGTAGACAGCATCCTATAAAAACACTGGCAACTTCTATTGAGGAGAAGGACAAACTTGAGGGGAGGTGAGAAAGAGTTTCTTTAGGGGACAAAAATGGTGCTGAGGATATAATGGATTGATCTCTACCCTCTAGGTGGAAAAGCTAATTTTTAATCTATTAGCAAAAGAACTATAACTCTTTACCAGCTGGCAAACACCTCTTATATTATATATCACTCTGGGAATTTAGATGAGCTTTTATGGCATCCAAGTAATGCCCAAATCTTCTCTGTCAAACTCATCATTCATTTGATCTTCAAAATTAACAAGTCAAAAAAAAATTTACAAGATGAAGCATGCATTTGTTTTATATGCACTTTATTTAACCATTCAAAGAATTTAAAAGAAGGATCACCCCTTTAATTTCCTTGTTCTCATTTCTGATTCAAATTAGACCATGGCTCAAGAAATGGAGGGCATCAATAAAAAACAAAGAGAAAGTGTTTGGCTTTTGTATTCCTAGAAGTGAAGATTCTGGTGATTTAAGAGGTTTTCAGGCATATTTTGACTCTAAAGGAGTTGATCCTTGCAAACCCACTTTAGCACTGCTCCCCGCCCAGTGCAACACAACGTCTTTCTAACCTTTTATCCTAAGCGGCATCAGCGGTCAGTACTGCTAAGCAAAACTCTGGAGGAAGTTGGGTTAGAGCTCCTGTCTTTTAGTTTTCTTTGGTGGCTTGCACGCCATAGCAACTTGAAGTAGTCACCAAGATATCCAAGCATATGTGCCAAGGAAGTCTAGTAGGCTGTACCCTAAGAGGAGGCCCTAGCTTTAGGCTACCAATTTGACTGCTGGAAACAGAACAGAGGAGAACAAGGTCTTCTGAGGCCTGCATCCAATTACTGCATGAAGGCAGAAAATGAGGGGAAGAGAAAAAAATACTTGCGAATGAGATTCAGTTTCAATCTTGGATTCTTACCAATAGGATTAAGAGGCGAGAGCTAGGAAGAGGATGGAAGAAAGAGGCAGAGCCCCAATGGACCAAATCAAACCTTAACTCCGCCATAAATTGGCCCTCTCCATCGTCCGTCTCTAGCTGCCCTTATTTGCTGTCCCGTGCCTCACTATTACAGCACGTTCCCACTGTCTGTTTTCATCAGTGCTCTTGATTCTTTTTCTTCCACTAGCTTGAAAGCCTGAGAGTGAGGAGACTTCGTTTAACATGTCCCAGGTAGGACTTTCAATTCCCCACAGACTTGCCACAGGTGTGCTCTCAGAGACTGAAGAAATTGAAAGCCAGGCGGGGATTTATTCCGAACGTACTTATCAGAGATGAGAAAATACCTATCATGAATACTTAAATATCTCTGAGTGCCTTATTATAATTTCTTTTCATTTTCGTTTCTCAGAATCAGGTAGACTGACAGAAATAAGAGACAGCAATTGTGCAGAAAATGTCAGTGGAACACACTGGGAAAGTTAGACAGAGCTGTTAACCAAGCACTTTGCCTGTTTTTACTTGGTTCGTGGCGATATTAACTCGAGAGATTCTTGAAATGAATCTGTTTTACTGCAAGCTGATTACTTACCCATCCCTAAATTATTCCATCCTACAAATGACAGCTTATATTTAATGAAAGAGGCCACTTATTTAACTGCTGATTACTTTTGAGAAATCCTTTTAACCTACTTCCCTGTGAAAATAAAAATAGGGAAAAATGTACTTCCACAAATCTTCAAAGGCATGCATTTGTGCTTTTTATAGAAGAAAGGGTGGGATGATGATGGCACGCCTTTCCTCCCACACATCTTTATTAGGCCTATAAATTAAGATATAGAATAATTATAAAAAAGTAATTTCTCATGGATATAAATGCTGCCCCAGAGACTACTGAGAAGGCAGAAAGGGTGGCGTGGCGACCAGACACGTAAAGTCATGTGACCTCAGTCCCTATGCTGGTTTCCCAATACCACTGTATGCCTTCCTGACTTTCACTGAAGAGTTGTGTTCTTGGCATTTAACGGGGGACCCAGAAGTTATTCTTCAAGGAGTGATACAACCATATTTTTTTAGGGCAATGTAATAGGCTTTATTCCTTCCTGTAATTTTAAGGGCTCTTTATTTATACTGTTCCGAACTTAATGGGAAAAGATCTTAAATATGACTTTAATGCTGATAATCTTGATAAACTTTCTAGATGAGACATCTAATCCTGAGTATCTCCCTTGTTTTATAAGGAGAATGAAATCTTTACAGGTAGATAATATAGATTCAGTGTTTTTGTTATAATTTCTAAAGATATGAGGTACATGTTCCCATCTTAGTCACGCATCATCAATATAAAAATTAATGTATTTTCTAATTTTTGCACTGAGTCTTCAAAATCCAGTGTGTTTTTGATACTTTTAGTGCATCTCAATTCAGACGAGACATATTTCAAGTACTCAGGCACCACATACTAGGCTATCATACTAGACATACTAGGCTATCATACTAGACAGCATAGCTAGTGCTAAGGAGTTACGAAAGTCTGTTTAAAAGAATTAATTTTGGAATTATGTATGGAAGTATGATTTCTCACAGATTTTGTTTGATCCTTAGGAAAGTAAATTTACCACTTAGGCTGTGAGATTGAGAGTTTTCTTCTTTGAAGATTTTATTTATTTATTTGACAGAGAGAGAGAGAGAGAGAGAAAGTACAAGCAAGGGGAGTAGCAGAGAGAGAGAGGGAGAAGCAGTCTCCCTGCTGAGCAGGGAGCCTGATACAGGGTTCCATCCCAGGACCCTGGGATAATAAACTAACCTAAAGGCAGACACTTAACCAACTGAGCTACCCAGGCACCTCATATTGGGAGCTTTTTAAATATCTTCTGTATTCACCCAACTAAGCTAAGTCTAGGACAAATTTAATTATATGTAATCATCAGTACAAGTAAATTGCCATCTAATAAATGCTTCCTATTGTCAGCCTGAATCTTGGTACTTGGATACCAGTCTCCATTATTTTATATTTTGTACTAAGGTGCTTTCTAATTAGATCGGTTTGATAAATTAACATTCAACCCCTGATCTTTCCACATACAGTTTTTTCAGTTGACCCAAAAACAAGATTTGTTCTCAGTAAACCCAAATTTCATTTTCTTAGCAATCCTGGAGGGTAACTGCCTGCCATTCCCTAGAGGAAAGTCTTTGTAGAACTGATTATTGGTTAAGTTGCCTCTTCAAAGTCCACAGCCCGTCAGAATCCCCATCCAAACAACCTGAGCAACGTCATTTTTCCCCAGCGGCAGATTCAGACTGATCTGGTGCATAGACTAAGCCAACAGCTGCTCACTGTGTGATTTTGAGAAATCCAAAAAGCTCTCATTAGTTCCTAACTGGTTTTCTCTGTTTTGAAAAACTGTCTCCCAGTATTCACTGCACTGGCATTCTCTTCTAGAGCCACACTTTGCTGAAAAGGCAAATATGGTGTCACATATTCAACTCACTGGTGTTCAGCATAATCCAGACACTGAGTGATAGAGAACCGTTCATTTTAGATTGAGGGAGGAAATGATGGAGCCCGCAGGCTCTTGTGGGATAGTGCGATGATGTAAGTGACAGACCCGGAGAGTCTGGAGCACTAGTGACCTGGGAAAGATGTGGGCACACAACAGAGAACGATCAAAAAAGAAATATGTGAGGGGCGCCTGGGTGGCTCAGTGGGTTAAAGCCTCTGCCTTCGGCTCAGGTCATGATCCCAGAGTCCTGGGATCGAGCCCGGCATTGGGCTCTCTGTTCAGCAGGGAGCCTGCTTTCCCCTCTCTCTCTGCCTGCCTCTCTGCCTGCTTGTGATCTCTGTCTGTCAAATGAATAAATAAAATCTTCAAAAAACAAAAAAAGAAATATGTGAAAGAATAGCACTATTTTATAATTATAATTTTTATAATTATGTCTTGGGCTATGTCTTTTTAGTAGATCTTAAGTTGGGGAGGTTCTGAAAATATGTGATTTGTGGAATGCCTGAGTGGTTTAGTTGGTTCAGAGTCTGCCTTCGGGTCAGGTTGTGATCTCAGCGCCCTGGGATCCAGCCCCTCATTGGGCTCCTTGCTCCATAGGGAACCTGTTTCTCCCTCTGCCCTCCCCTTGCTTATGTCTCTCTCTGACAAAGAAATAAAACCTTAAAAAAAAAAAAAAAAAGAAAATATTTGGTTTACTTATTCATTTGGAGTATTTGTGCTACCCTACAGACTAAATTATGGTAAGGTAGATTCTGGTATTTTTAAAAAGGAATTGATTAAATAATTCAATATAGAAAAAAGTGAAATAACTAAGGCTACTTGAATATAGTGTTATTTTGGTAATGAAGTAACCAAATAATTCACTAGAGAGAAAATTTGGCATTTTTTTCCCCTCTGAGACCTTGACAGAAAATGTTCTACCCTCTTTTCTATTATTTTTTCAATGAGATATTAAATGCTCACTTTGGGAAAATGTTCAGAAAATCCTCTCTTAAAGTATAATTTTAATGTGTCAGAAACTGTAATTTGTGCCAGAGAACTAAGTGATAGGGGTCCATTGTGGGATTTTTAAATACATCCTTAATGGTTTCTAAATCCTTTTGTGAACTACATTAGTGTGAAATGTTATTTATTTAATCAAAGAGAGCCATTACTCACAATAGGAAATGCACAACCCTATCTCTGTTGAGAACTGGAAAGAGCTTCTAGGGTAAAGAACAGAACAGAGCTGGTATTTAGGAGGGCAGATAACAAGACAAAACCAAATGAGTTTGCCTCTTTTATGCCTAAGTTCATAAAATCGAATCCATAGAAGAATTAGTTATCTAAATTCCTTTTCACATTGTGCCTCTCCAATGAACTTCCCTCTTCAGAGGCTCCACAGCTGCTCAAACAAATAAATTCTGCAGTGAAGGGTTTTTGAGGAAAGTGCGGAACTGTGACCCAGGTCAGATTCTTATCCTTCTCTCGTCTGCTGTAGGCGTCACCCCCAGTGCTGCTGTATGGGCGATGGGAGCATGCTCTGAATGTTGAAAATGTTGCTCAAAGCAGAGCATCTTTATAAGGTAAAGGTATAGTAAAAATTAATTGTGCTTCTAGAAGGGAGTTATTATATATATGGGTATGGCAGACCAACAGAAGGTAGAATCCGCACCAGGTGAATTGATACAGTAGTTAAAACCCAGGCTCTGAAACCTGAGGGTTCAAGTTTCAATCTGGCCACTCGCTAACTAGGTGTGAGCAAACATGCATTGTTCCAAGGCTGCTTCATGTATTAATGCAACACAGGAGCTGTTGACAGAGTTATTATTCTCCAGTGGAATGGTGAATAAACAGGCATGGGGAATGTACCTCTCCCACAGGTAGGAAATGAAGAGCCTGGTTTGAATGCAAAACAGTTATTGTGGAGTCTGGGCTTTAAGCAAACATGTGCACAGGCGACAGCGACTGCTTACTCCTATTTCAGTTAATGAACCTTTCTTTTCTGTTTGATCATCTGTAAAATGGAGATAAATATAGGACCCATCTCATGGGGTTAAATGTTCACTCATGAACACAGTGAATTTAGCACAGTGCCTGAACCCCAGTAAATACTCAGTAAATGTAGTTTTACCCAAGTTATGCCTCTCTTCCAGTCAGTCTCTAGAGAACAATTTATCTCTAAATGTTAATTAGTCAAGACTGCTAAATCTGTTTATTGGCTCAGACTTCCACAACATCTCACCTTAACAGTTGATAAATGTCTCAAGCAGGTGTCATTGGATATTGCAACTGTCAGCTGTTATGATTGCATCTGTGGTGGTGAAAATGTCAGCGTGATACATGGAATGATTAATGCAGCAAAGAATAAATTGCTCAGAAGCATGAACCAAAGCCCCTAATGTGTGGAATGATCACCTGCACTTATCTGCCTCATCTGAATCTTTTTGCAGGGCAAGATCTATTCAAAGCAACCTAGGTCTTAGACCAGGTGGCAATCTCAAAATATGCTTCTGTAAGTCAGCACTCTTTTGCCATGAATTCTAGTGAAGGGGCAGAAGGGATGCATAGTAGGTACGTGTACCTGCTACTTTGTGTTTAGCAAACAAGTGATAGGGAGTAGCAAAAAGAGGTTGTCCAAATAATACACTAAGAAGAGTCATTATTGACGTAAATCCCAAGGGATATTTAGTAAAAGATACTGGGTTTTACACTGGATTTTCCTATTACAAATGACTGGAAAAACTTACTCAAGATCTAGAAGGATATCTATTTAGATAAGGTATCCAAAGAATATGTATAGATAATGAGAAATAAGACAATTTTATAAGATAATTCACTTCATAGTTCAGGGTATTATAGACTTAAAGGATGACAGACTTTTGATATACCATTTCCAGTCTTTAGGGACTCAGGGTATTAAAAGTACTGACTCTGGAGCCTGATTGGCCTAGGCTCAAACCTTGGCTCAGTGATTTATTATAAGCTGTCTGATTTTAAGCAAATTATGTAAATTCTCTTCACCCCCAATGTCCTCAACAACAGATGATGATAATAATAATGGCATCTACTTTTAGGTTGTTATGAGTACTCAAGAATTAGTAGGTGAAAAAGGAATTCTGAAAACATTTAAGAATGCCTGGCTCATTTTTTTAAATAAATGTGCTCAACAGGCTTTATTTGACATCTTAAGAAAATGTTATTAGTAGGTAGTGAATTTCCTACAGGTGCATTAATACACTGAGCAAATATGTTAACTATGTAAGGTCACCAGGGTGCTATTTACTTTTCAAGTGTTATTTCTGTAATTTGCTAAATAGCTTCATCAAAGCACCTCATACAGCACCAGAAAAAAAAAAAAAAAAAAAAGAAAAGAAAATTGCCAAGTGGAACTTAAAGAACAGATTAAAACAGTAATCAAATTGAGAAAGATTTAAACAAAAGGGATGAAATAGTTCAGCCTATTATTTTTCCTTGATAAATCAAGGAGCAATGTTAATATTCATATGGGGAGGTTTAGCAAAGATAAATATAAATTACCTCTTGCAGGATGTGACTATCATTAAATGAGGATACAATTGCAGATTAAGGAATTACTATCTAGTCAGCGGTCTTAAGAACACAATTTCATTATGCTTTGAAAGGAAAGATAAATAGAATTTAGGTTAACCACATAATGTTGCTACTCAAGAAAAGTCAAATTATCAAGCAAAGAAAACAACATTATTATTCTCTTTTGTTATATAGCTCATTTTGTTCAGAAGTACTGCATTTGGCAAAATGAAGTAATTTGGAGAAAAGAATATTATAAAAGATATGAACTTTGATGACAAACATAACATTTTCTATTTAATTGTCCTGCCTGTATTTGACCTAGAAAGAACAGCAAAGGTACTTATTTTCATTCAAAAGATCACATACCAAAATGATAATAACTAGAATAGAAACCAAGTATTTTCACATATTAACCAGGCTAAAACAGGAAGTACTGATGTTGAAATACATTAGTCACAATATATCGTAAATCCAGCTTTGCAAGGTATGATTGCTCAATAACTGACTTGCAGATTTTCAGCAGGTACAGTGCTATGACCCTATCAGCATGTTCCACCAGTAAGTTTTTGTAACATGAATTTTATGATTTACCTGACCTTGAAAAAGGTTTCATTACAGATTCCACAAAGAAAATAATAAGATTTTATCAATCCATCATTACAAATATAAATTGTGGGCCGCTAAACAAGTTTGAATAAGGAATTTTTCACTACACTTCCTCAATACTGAGTTCTCACTGACACTCTGTCACGAATGCACATGGTTTTTACACATTAAATTTGCATTTAAAGCATCTTTAGCAAGCAAGATGCCAACAGGATTCAGGCAGTGAATAAAAAGTTTCTTTAAGTAGATATGCCATGAAGAATTACTCCAATTCTCTT
Source organism: Enhydra lutris kenyoni (assembly GCF_002288905.1). NCBI lineage: Eukaryota > Metazoa > Chordata > Mammalia > Carnivora > Mustelidae > Enhydra > Enhydra lutris. The sequence goes on along the minus strand of NW_019154100.1, from coordinate 14,693,352 downwards.
ATTGACCCAAAGGCCATGCTGTATAAATAGGAAACTCTTCACTGAGAACAGCCCTGGACACTTGACCCTCAGGTTTGCCAGGACAAGAGGACATCGTCACTTTGGGTGGGCCTTGGGGCTTATTCCCACTCTCCACATTAAAACACAACCTACTAACCCTGGATCACAGTCTGTACCAACAGGACTGGACACATCCCAGCCTCTGTTCATTAAAGGTATTTTTAAGATATCTGAGTTCCCTAAGTACTTAAAAGGGAGAAAACCTGATTAATAGAGGGACATAGACTGAATTTCTAGATGTCTTTTTCAACCGAAGTGTATGGTCTCCAGCAATGCACTCTAAGGACTAAATGAGGAACCTTATTTTCATTCTACATTTAAGGATGTTCTTTTCCAGAGTCTAACATCCTACTATGACCTATGGGCTAAATCTTGCTTGCTATCTGTTTTGTTTGTTTGTTTGTCTTTGTTTTTATTTTTGTGACCTATGAGGTAAAAATGCTTTAAATATTTTAAATGGTTACATTTTAAATGGTTGTTTAAGTACCTAAATAATACCCTCAAATTCATCTCTTTCCCTCAGAGCCTAAAATATTATCTTGCCTTCTACTGAAAAAGTTTACCAAGTCTGGCCCTAGTTACATAAAGTAAGGCTTATATCTACTAGAAGAACTCTTCAGTGAGTTGCTTAAAGCCTAGATGATTGTGACTTTCTGCCCATTAAAATTTTTATTAGAAATCTTATAAAACAGGTCATTACATGGATGGCATTGGAGCATACAACTCCCTGACTTTAAAGAAAGGAAAGAATTCATATAAATTGAGTTGTATAATGGCACTCATAATCATTAATGACTCCAGAAAATATCAATTTGTATTTTCCACATAATAAAAATAATAGCTATGTGGGTAAAATAGCTAATATTCCAATACTAAAGAGGATGGTTTTCATTTTCATTGTAAAGTTAGCATTTCCCAACAATTATGAACAGATCTCTACTGCCTCTTGAGCTTTTAACAGTTTGAGTTGATAATAGTTAGCATATTGAGAAATATTTGTGAAATTTTAGAATACAAAGTTCAATAGGATTGAGTTAACCATTCTAACTTAGGTTTAGAGGTCTACCTGACGTTCTCAAATCTTGAAGTTGAAATAAGGGCTGAACCCCTTCAGTGCCAAGAATGGAAAAAGGGATCTGAGTTTCAGCTCATCAGTTGATGACAATATCAATTTATAATGAACACAAGCTAGACCCTGAGATTTTTGTTCTATGGCTGAGAAAAGGCCATCTTTTTAAATCTCCTTCTTCATTGGTCCTGCCACTTCTGCAGAGAGCCTGGCATTCATATTTTAACAAGTAAAATTCAATTTAGCATGCCTTTACATCAAGTTTGTATTTGTATGTTATTTCATTGAAGTATAGAATCATTCTTGGGTAAATTGCTTCCATGAGTGTTAGAACGAATAAAGTATTTATGGCTCCAAATTCTTCATGAAACACTCAATCCACCTACTGTGAGTAGCACATAAATAGTGTTGATGGATTGTCAAGTAGAAAAGAAAAGGAAAAAATGAACAGTACACAAATTTATATCACACCATGGAATTCAAAGGACACTGTTCCCATTACACATAAATCAGAGCATATAAAACAATAAAGTTTTCTCAAATGGCTTGTAGTGCAACAGATGTCAGCTGTGTGCTGTCAAGAAGCCAAAAGAGATAAGGAAAAGTTAGGCTGAGTTCTATGTTTATCAAAATACAACATATCCAAGTCCTTACTGCAGAAAAAAAAAATTCTAACATTGAGACATATTCACAAATATTATTTCCTATATACGAAATAGAAAAAAAAAAACTTTGAAAGAATTTTGAGTTAATCATCATCCCCAAAGTCACTGATGATATTTGACAAAAGGATAATAACTATATGTAACTGACTCTGTCAAATGGATGACTTCCCTTTGTCACTTCATAGCAACTATCCCTGTCTCCTTATTCTTATCACTGTGTTTTCTTGTCCAGGTTTTGTTTGGCCAACTATTAAGTGGAATTAACAAGAGGATCTTCCTCTACATATCTACTTCAGTAGGTTGTTGTGAGGATTAGATGAGTTCATGTATTTAAAGCACTTAGAAAAGAGCTGTCAACATCATCTCTTCAGAGACCCTGTGGTAGATCTGATGGTTGTTAATTCCTTGTGTAAGCTCTTCATAAGTTCTTAAGCAGAAGCAACAACTTATCCTGTCTTGTGCCACCCACATACATGTAGTTGTAATAATTATGGCTACCACCAAGCCAGTGGTGTGCTGTTAAATATTTAACCATTGATATGCCGGGGGTGGGAGAGAACCTTCATTTGTATAGGTTTCCATCATGCAATTTCAAACTCCAATGAGTTGAGAGAAGTGGAGTTGGGAAAGGAGGCAAAACTGGCTCTCACCAGAGGCCAGGCTTCACTACACAATCACATCCCCTCCTGGTTTCTTTCACATAAAGATGTGTGTTTATCAACCAAGAGGAATATACCTTATGACTACAAGATTTAGTGACAGGGAGTTACAAAAATCAGTTTATGTCGGAGTCTGAGGGCAATTCTGGTCACAGCTATCTCATTCATATTAAGCCTCTATAATGTCAGTTCAAGGGTAGAATCATCAAGTAAATTTTTTGTGAATTTGAAGAACATAATTAAGCTAAACCATGGGAGCAGTCAACAAGTTCATAGAAACATTATTTGCAAAGCATTGTTCTGGCCTTTTTTTTTTTTTTAAAGATTTTTATTTATTTATTTTGAGAGAGAGAGAGAAAGAGAGTTAGAAAGAGCATGAGAAGGGAGGTCAGAGGGAGAAGCAGACTCCCCATGGAGCTGGGAGCCCAATGTGGGACTTGATCCCAGGACTCTGGGACCACGACCTGAGCCGAAGGCAGTTGCTTAACCAACTGAGCCACCCAGGCGCCCCTGTTCTGGCCTTTTTGAAGAATATCTGTATATTCTTCAAGTATAGGATACTACTCCCACCTTCAATTATATCCTTATTGAGATGATTAAGCAAATGTAGTTAGAAATATTGATGAGGCAATCCACAATATTATTAAGAAAGTGCCCAAGATCAAGCTCAATCTTTATTAAAATCCAACTTATTTCTAGAAAACCTTTTGAATTATTTAAATTATTGTGGTATCTGGGTAGGTCAATTAGTTCAAAATATGCCTTCAAGGGCACCTGGGTGGCTCAGTGGGTTAAAACCTCTGCCTTCGGCTCAGGTCATGATCCCAGGGTCCTGGGATCGAGCCCCACATCAGGCTCTCTGCTCAGAGGGGAGCCTGCTTCCTCCTTTCTCTCTCTTTGCCTGCCTCTTTGCCTACTTGTGATCTCTGTCAAATAAATAAATAAAATCTTTACCAAGCTCATGATCTCTGGGTCCTAAGATGGGCACCATGTCGGGATCCCCGATCGTGGGGAATCTGTTCCTCCCTCTCCCTCTTGTTCCATCCCTCTGCCCTGCTCATGCCCTGTCTGTCTCATATAAATTACTATAAGAACTCAAAACACTTACATTTTTTGAGACAAAACAAATATTCAAGCAGGGAAAATACCCTCTTCCTTTTAGAGAACACTTTTTCTTTTTTCTTTAAACCAACAAGGAACTGTGTTTTAGGCATTATGAGTTTATGCCTCACACCCAAACAGTCACGTTCAGTGTAAGAATTTGACCTATGTGGCATCCTAAGCATTTAATTAACCAAACTTAAGGTTGAACCAGGGTAATTTAGCAATAAAATATATGGTGGCAAAAAGAAATATAGGGTTTGCAACGAAAGCTATGAGATATGTTTACAAATTATTCAAATTCACTAGAGTATTATTTATAAGAGCCAAAGATTTATAGAACTCAAAAGTCCACAGACAGTGGAGCTGCTAAAAACTATGGAAAATAATAAAACAATAAAAGATACTGGAGGTATATATAAGAAACAGGAAGCACTCTGTGTTGATATGGAAAAGCTTCAAGAAATATTATTAAGTAGAAAAAAGTAAATTCCTGTCTTTATGATTTGGAAAAGAAGAGCGCTTACAGAATTTTTTATATATTTTGCATTGGAAAAGAAAATCTTACATAGAAATGGAAGAAATCATAATAGAAGAAAATCAGGAAGTTTCAAAAATTTCCAAAAATCATTTTGTCTTGTAGAAGATCTTCAGAACAGAAAAGAAAAACAGAACAAGAATAAACACTTGGTGATTATCACACTAGGACTAATCACGGTGCTAAGTGTTCCCTCCTCCCATATTTCCATTTATTCTTACTCATCTGTGAGGTGAGAACTAACCATCAGTTAATACTCTTCCCTACTCACTATGATGACTCTCACAAATATTGTATAAAGCTAAAAGAAACAGCAAAATTAGAAAAATTATCTTCATTAATAGATGGACACATACAATTTAATTACCCCAATTCTGTGTTTGTAGCAAGTGCTACTGGGAGATGATGTTTAAATCTGAGTATAAAATAGGACATCCCATTTTTTATTCCTTGATTAACTCCCTAAGCAAGGGCTCATGCATTCCACACCACATCACTCAATCACTGAATAAAGACTGGGACTTCCTTCTGACTGGGTAAAGTCATGCCCACCTAGAAATGATTACCGTTCAGAGAAATGACATCCATTAATTAATACTTAAGTCTGAGTCATGTGTATATTTGCATATTTATGAACCTAGGAAGGGGAGGTAGATGCAAAAGGACTAGTTTATACTACCTGTACCATAGGCTATCTGTGTTTGCTATTCCTTTCTTACAGAAGGGATGCTTCTACCCTTCCACAGAAACTGGGACATAGGGGCCCTATTTTTATTGATAATTACACCTCAAAGGGATGACTCACAGGTCCCTAAGAAAGACCTTCTTGGCTTACAAAGCTGACAAGAAGCTGGGAGAAGACTTACAACCAAAAGGGGCTGAGAAAGAATGTATAACTGCAATTTTTCTGGTATAAATGTTCTCAGAAAAGGGAGGTCAGGAGCCTAGAACTGGGAAAAAAAAAATCTATGTAAAGTTTAGGCAAGCTGAGAAGAACGTTAAGGCCATTTTGGTCACTAAGAAAATGTAATAGTAAAGTAAAACACAAACACCTAACATCATCAGTGTCAGATCAACAGTCTTTCTGCATGATCTGGGGTTTACTTAAAAATAAAAATTAGCACCTGTTCAATTACAGGATCCTTTTCACTTTACTGTGGCTGATGACAGTCACCCCCTTGGCTTTTCCTAGATGTGGCCGACTTCCAAACCAAATTGCTAATTTGTGTTATTCTCTAGAGAGATTAGCCCATATATACAACAGCCTTCCAGACCTATTCTAACACTCTTCTCCCTGACACCTCAAATTAAGCCTGTTCCAACCTGAACTTGCTGTCTCCACATGCAATTCTCCTTCACACAGCTGCACCATCATCTTCAGTGTCAATTAATATTACTGAAGTACAACTAAGATTATGGAATCAAAATTTTGGAACAGCCTGCAACCTACAGAGTTAGGTCTAACTCTTAACAATATGATCCTAACCTCCTTTTCTAATTGCACTGTACCTAGAACAACATCTGCTGACTCTGAGCTTTATTCTTCAGTCTACCAAAATAACACTGGAACACACTGGCCATTGTTCTCACAGCTCTGTACTGTGATGTGTTTCCTTCTATTTGTGCAGAAAGCTCAACTCAAGGGGCGCCTTGGTGGCTCAGTGGGTTAAGCCTCTGCCTTCGGCTCAGGTCATGGTCTCAGGGTCTTGGGATCAAGCCCCACATCGGGCTCTCTGCTCAGCAGGGAGTCTGCTTCCTCCTCTCTCTCTGTCTGCCTCTCTGCCTACTTGTGATCTCTGTCTGTCAAATAAATTAATAAAATCTTAAAAAAAAAAGAAAAAAAAGAAAGCTTAACTCGAACCTTTTTCTTCCAAACTTCATACACCCATCCTTCAACACTTATTTCAATCCCTGTCTACTTAGTATAGCATTGGACACACCCCATGTCCTTAATACAAATGTATCAGTAGGTCAGTCTTCCAGGTTGTTTTGATTTCCTTTCTGGAGTTTAATCATTTTTTGCCCTATATACATAAACTTATATAATATAAACGTATATAAAGATATACTACAAAGTTAACTATAAACTTATTTAAACATAAACTATAAACTTCTGAATTCTAAGTTGTTTACAATATCCTATTTCTGTAACCCCTTGTGATGGAGCACAGGGCAACACACATTTTAATGCCCAGTATTTGTGGAATAACTGAAAATTAAGCCTTTACATTCAATTCATCCTTGGTTTTTAACTGGGCTTCATTAGTTTCATTGGATGATAATTGTATAATAGCAGGTATCATGTATGTTTAGTTCATGAAATATCAGTGCCTGGCATGTTGGCCTAGCAAATAGTAGGCAGTCAATAAATAGTAGCTTAGTAAATGGAAAAAAATATTATAATATTTGAATAATTAAATCATGGTACTGCAAATGCACATTTGTTAGATTTGCTTACTGGAAATATAAGAGATAGAAATGTTCTAAGAATGGAAAAAGGTAACAGTGAAAAGTATTTGCCAAATACAAAATGTATTACCTAGATAATTTAGAAATAATTATCTTTTACAAGACAGATTACCTCTATGCAAAATGATAGGATTTGACACAATGGTATACTCTTAATAAACAATACTTTGAGTACACTGTTTACATGACAACCAAAAACCAAAAAAAAACAACAACAACAACAACAACAACAACAAAACTTAAGAAACTAATATTATCTGAGCAGGAAGAAGTCTAAAACCCGATAAACAACTTTAAACTTTAAACAACTCTAAACAACTTTAAACAACTTCATTGGAATCCAAGCAAACCATTGTCCCCACCCCCTAACCTCCATTGGCAAGTTGCCGCTGGTATATGTGTGCCCGCTGAGTAACAACTCATTAGGGGATTTTATAAAACTTGTGTAGCAATAGTGCTACTGTTAAAGTTTCTTCCTCATATTTTCAACTTCTATGGTTTTTTTGTTTTGTTTTGTTTTAAGATTTTATTTATTTATTTATTTGACAGAGAGAGAGAGACAGCTAGAGAGGGGAAAAAAGCAAAGGGAGTAGGAGAGGGAGAGGCAGGCTTCCTTTCCAGCAGGGGGCTCAGTCCCAGGACTAAGGATCCTGACCTGAGCCAAAGGCAGATGCTAAATGACTGAGCCACCCAGGTTCCCTTCACCTTCTACAGTTTCTTGCTCTGCAAAACTGTAACTGGGGAAAGTGATTACCTAAGGATTTTTGCAATCAAAAGCAATGGAGGAACGCCTGGGTGGCTCAGTCCCTTGAGCATTAGAAGACTCTTCGTTTGGGCTCTGGTCATGGTCTCAGGGTCCAGGGATGGAGCCCCACATAAGGCTCTGAATTAGGCACAGAGTCTGCTTGTCCCTCTGCCTCCCCCTCTGCTCTTCCCTCTACTCAAGCTCTCTCTCACAAATGAACAAAATCTTAAAAAAAAAAAAAAAAGAAAGAAAAGAAAGAAAGAAAGAAAGAAAGAAAGAAAGAAAGAAGCAGCAGCAGCAATGGAAAAATAGCTTTAGCCAAAGAATTCTTCAGTTTCAAGGTCATTAGGGTGTGGAATTGTACTCAGCTGTACATCTTCAAGTTTAGAGATGAAAATGATTTCCTAATAATTTTCTAAGAATACAGAATACATATGCCACACAGTTAAATTATTTGAAACAAGATATGAATCAAATTTTAGAATATTTTTAAAGATGTGTTTAATTGATTTAAGTTATTATTTCAATGCCTCCCAAAGGATTGGCAAAAAGGTAATGTTTTAAATCCAAGCACACAAAGAAGTTGGCCTTTATTTTTTGGAAACTTGCTTAGGCCAAAGATATCCTGATGTACTGCCACAGGAACTTTTTCCCTGGGACCCAAAAGCTACCCCAGGTTAGTGTTCAGAGCTCTAGAGGCTTTACCAAATCATAATGGTGTGTCTGCTCAGATTAAAACAAATTCAAGATAGTTACTCTCAACAATTTAACTAACGGTGTTAAAGCAATTGTTATCCATCTATTTAAGCAAGCATGTGTTTTCTTAAAAGTGCATTTTGTGTTTGAATTATCCTCAAATTCAGGGACGCCTGGGTGGCTCAGTGGGTTAAAGCCTCTGCCTTCGGCTCAGGTCATGAGGGACCCTGGGATCGAGCCCCACATCGGGCTCTCTGCTCGGCGGGGAACCTGCTTCCCCTTATCTCTCTGCCTGCCTCTCTGCCTACTTGTGATTTCTGTCTGTCAAAAAAAAAAAAAAAAAAAGTTTATGAATTATCCTCAAATTCAAAAGAATCAGAATTATGGCAATGGCAATGGCCCATAAATGCATTTGTAATTCTAATGGCAGCATTTATATTAATAAAATCAGAGTTTATGAGTAGAATTTAGAGGTTCTTCAAACTTGAAGATGAAAGTTTGTCCAGCATCTCTCTTGTCCCCAGGGCAACTCTTGGGGACCACGGCTAGGAGAGGGCCTGGGAAGCCATATTTCCTGGCTTCTTTTTACATTTACTCTTCTAATTTGATTTTCCATCTGCTCACCATATTTTGGCAGTGATACTGACATAATATGATGAAGCAATTTACTGCAAATTAGGTGTGAAGGTATCCAAGAAGATCCAGTGTTGTCTCAAAGAAAAATTAAGTGTTCAGACAGATTTCACTATACAATAAAAGCAGAAGCATTTATTGAATGTCCCTCGGTGAAACAGGGAAATTGCACAATACGGAGGTCCTTATTTACAATTAGCACTATTTCCTTACATATACTAAAGCAACGAGTACAAAGAAATGAAGTATTCTTTCAAAGTTAAAGAGTAAGATAATGACCAAATTCCACAAGAGCATGGACTCTATTTTTATTGCATTTTAATGGGCTTATTACATAAAATGTAGAGACTACTGAATAAAATACAAGAATTCAATCCTCTCTGTTTTATATTTAAAATGGAAATGTTCCATAAATTCCACTGTTTGCCTAAAAATTCCACTTTGAAGAATTTACTTTCTAACATCTTATATTCAGTTGTCTTGGTAAGATGTATAATAGGTTTTGCAGCATTTAGTTTTAATGATAGCTTCTGATTATTCTGAAATAATTTGGCGCTTGTCTCCTTTATCATGGCACTAAGGATCATCTTAACCTTGACCACTTTCATCTAACAAATGGAGGAAATGTGCACTTTTTTTGCAGCTGAACATTAATAGGGCTTTTTATTTTCACTATTTTTTATGAGATAGGACAGTTACATAAAATACTGAAAGCAAATACATATTTCAGTGTCACACTCATTTTTCTATGTGAGGGAGAGAAGGAAGAATTACTTAAGAAACTGAAGACTTTTATTTCTGGGTAGGATTATAACCATTGAATCTCGGATTTTACAACCTATGTCGTCTACCCTTATCCCTCCTTTAAGTATGGTATGCTCAGGAGCTCTCATCCCCTCAGTTTCCCATGTGGCAAAACCACTGCCATCTCATTAGGTAGCTATTGACAAAATATCTAAATCTTCCTCCTTACAATTACCATTAATTAGAAATAATATGATTATCAGTCATGAACTGAATGGAAAAAAAAATAGAGAAAAAACTATGAGATTCCAAACTGATGGCTTACTAGATGAAGAGATTGAAAAATAAAGCCTTTCCACTGGAAACAAGTTAGAGGATTCCAAGTACAATAACAACAAAATATCAGCTTCTAAGGAAAAAGCTTAACAAAACTGTGTAGAATATATCTGAAGAAAAGTTTAAGACACCCCTGACGAACATAAAAATATGAAAAATTAGAAAGCATCCACTGCTTTTGAAAACAAGGTGTTGTTGTTGTTGTTGTTTTTTAGTGTATTATAATGTTCAATATGCTTTCAATTAAGTCCCAACAGGAATATTGTTAATTCATCTAAATAATACTAATATTTATGTGGAAATTAATCTGTGAAATTAACAGAGTTCTAAAAAAGAATCTTACGTTGTTTTGTTTAAATGCATTATGCAACTTCAAACATACCCAATAGTATTTGTGACATATAAAATAGAAAGTGGAATAAAACACTTCCCAGTTCAATAAATTAAACACCAACAGATTCTAATATTATCCTCTCTCTTATATCCAGATTTTAAAAAGTCCTATTATTTGTATTTATCATTACTTTCTCTATAATTTTACTACAGATGAACATGTCCTTAATTATTATATTTATTTTTCATACCTTTAAAATTTACATAAACAACTCAAGTGTAGTCAACTAGAACTTGATTGTTTTTACCCAAAAGTTGTCAATGAGATTTATCTATGTTGAGATTATATATGTATACAATATAATATATATAATTTATAATACATATATACCATATATATGGCATGTCATACAGTACTGTATGAATATAGTTTATGTACTAAATCATTTGTCAGTGGGAAATTTACTTTTTTCTAGATTTTTTTTAAAAGGTTTTATTTATTTATTTGACAGACAGAGATCACAAGTAGGCAAAGAGGCAGGCAGAGAGAGAGGAGGAAGCAGACTCCCTACTGAGCAGAGAGCCCAATGTGGGGCTCGATCCCAGGACCCTGGGATCATGACCTGAGCCGAAGGCAGAGGCTTTAACCCACTGAGCCAGCCAGGCACCCCACTTTTTTCTAGATTTTGATTAACTTTTGCAGGGAATGCTTTAGACAAATTTCTGGGTCATAAGATATTTGCATGTTTAAACTTAATAGATAATACCAAAATATTTTCCAAAGTATTATACAAATTTACAGCTCTATCAGCAATGTGTAAGCATTTCCAATATGTCATATCTTTACTAACACCAGATATTGTAAGACTTTAAATTTAGTAGGTATAAAAAGTTATTCTCAGAGTAGTTTTAATTTCATTTACTTGCTTATGTCTCATTATTAGTAATTACACTGAATCTATTTCATTTTTTATTCATTATTTTTGTTTTCTATGATGTGAAAGGCCCATCCATGTCTTTGGGTTATTTTTTATACTTTTCATTTTTTTACTTTATTTATAAGCAATCATATATTTAGGATCACAATATTTTGATAGTCTTGCCTTTGAGAAATTACCATTTCTCAATTGCTTTTTTTTCTTTTTTATGATCTATATAAATGGCTCTTGATGAAAAGAACAGATCAGTAGGTAAAAATGACCACTGCATCATAATCTAAAACTACTATAAGACATAAGTGACTTTAAAGATCAGGAAATGGACCTACAGATCATTTATAGAACATAATTAAGACCTCAATACTGATAAGGAAAAATTCCAACTCTCATTTGAAATCTCTTCCCACCAAACACGATAAACCCACAGTTTATACGGAATGAGTAAGTAATGGAAGAATACATTAGTTTGTTCTCTCAAAACATTCTATGAAATTATTCTGACAATTTCATTATTTCCCAGTTATTTTCATGAATAGCAAGCATCAGTTTTCATAATTGAACTTGTAATCTTGTTCAGGAACAATCAATTCCTGTGGCAAGCTTGAGAAGTAACAAACTGCCTAAGCTTCCTATTTTAGCACATTTTTCATGTATAATCAGCCCATGGAAAGTATCCTATTACTTCCCAATAAGCCACAGCATCGTCTTCAACAATTTTGCATGTTTTCCTATCTCAAATATTTAAAATATCATTTTTTTTTCTTGGAGCTGTGGCTTGTCTAAAATATAATTCATTACTTTAAAAAAATTTTTCCGTGAACAAAAATAAATGACTTAGAATATATTAATATCTAATGCATGTAATTTATATACATATTTACAATCTTTTTTTGCCTAGAACCATGTAGACAGCAATCTTACAAGTAACAATCCTAGTAATATTTTACTTTAATAGGGATAATAAAAATATGAAATTTACGATTTTGAAATTGCAAATGTTTTGTGCAATGATTTTCTATAATAGTGATACAGCTTGAACAGAAATAAATAAGCAATGTTCTTTCAAAATTAACACTACAAAAATTGTATTAAAAACAGGATTTTTACTGACCTTCATGCTACCTTCTACTGTGCCTCTTACTAACCCAGAATTCAATGCTTCCTGTCTTGATTACCTAGTTCAAAAGCTCCCCAAGCACCACACCACATAATGAGGTCACAATATCCCTCCTGGCCTCTTAAAATATAAGTAAGTTGGCAATAGAAAATAGAAAATGAAGAGAGGAAAAGTCTAAGTCAAATGAGGAAAATATGATGCTTTGATATTTACTTTGTATTTTCCAAAGATAGTAACTATTTGAAAGGTTCCCCTTTTTCCCCCCTCAAAGTTGTATTCCCATGACACTTCTTCATGGAGGAAAAGAAACAAGTAACACATGTAAGGTAGTGCTCAACACCATCAGAAACCAAAGAAGTTAAAATATATTTTTGTGATGTGTATATGGAAAGATTGAGACAGGAAAAATATTCATCGGCTACATAAGTATACATTGTTGATGGCTAAGGTCAGTTCTCACTGCCAAGCACCCATGTCACACCAACTAATGATTATTTTCAATATAACCTGTATGTATCTCAATGATATCAAGGACACAGTGAAATAGAAAGTAATATTCTACTATTGGAGTTTAGTAAGCCCATTGAAAGGGATAATTTGATAATATCTATTGAAATCTTTCAATATGTTATTCTTTGACCAAGTAATTCCATATACAATAAACTGTTTTAGGGAAACAGCTAGGTATTCCATAGGTTTTTGTTTGTTTGTTTGTTTTGGAATTGTTACTTAATATTTTAAAAGTTATAGCTTTAAATACTCTATAAATTGGGGCTGCCTGGATGGCTCAGTCGGTTGGGCACCCGATTCTTAATTTCAGCTCAGGTCATGATCTTAAGGTAGTGGGGTCAAGCCTCATGTTGGGCTCTGTGCTGGGCATGGTGCCAGTTTGGGATTCAATCTCTCTCCCTCTGTCCCTTCCCTCCCCCACTGGTGTGGGTGCTCTCTCACTCATTCTCTTAAAAATAAATAAATAAATAAAAATAAATACTCAATAAATTCCAACTCATCTCTAGAATGTTTTAAATGCATCAAGTGATTTTTATAATGACAAGAAAATATTCTCACAAATAAGATTTCAAGTAAGTGATGCATACACATATCATATGATAATGAAAACAACAACAACAACAAAATGAGCTCAAGGTAGTAAGAATTTTATTTTTACTTTTATGTTTCTTGCTATTCTCCAGCACAACTATGTCAATAAAATGTGCATCTTAATGACTCGAGTGGACTTAATGAACTATTCTATATTAAAACTACTTCTGAATTAAAAAATATTTCTTTTACATTCATAAAGCAGAGGAGAAAGAAATGTTAATAATACAGATTAAGCACACTAAACATCAAACAAACTACTTAATTAGAAAGAACTAGAGATCACTATCACTGTATTTATGTATTATCTGCTTTTGAATTGAGCTTTAAGGGGTTTAAGCAGACCTGTTCACACAGCCACTGTGTGCTCCCACCCCACACCCCCAGCCACTCCAGCATGATGAATGCTTCCGTTTACTGATTTACTATGTAGAGGAAATGGAAGAGGAAATTGGAAGGAGCAGGAGTTCAGTGGAAAAGATACTGTAAAGGGCCACTGAACACAAAGGCAAGGGAGACAGGGTCGACAAGGGCAGATGTTTTAACTCCTGAAAACATCATAGCTGGAAAAAAATCAAATCAATCTTTAATTTGTATCTATGAAGCTAAATAAAACTACAACTAATTCCAAGTACTCTCATTTTCATTTTATGATAATTTTTGACTTTTGTGATGTGAAAACTTAAGGAATGACAATTATTTAATAGGGTGAATTCATACAAAATTAATTTGAATTTTCTTGACTAATTTCAAACACTATGGACTAGTCACTTAGGCAGTGTTATTTTTAAATATCAGCCACTCATTCAGCACTGCATGACCAAAAAATTTCATTAGCACTACACACAGAAAGCAAGAATAAAATGTCCAAGCATTTTTTTTATTAGTGGGCTAGGCACGAAGATGTGCTTATTCTATAATTAATGGAAGGAAAGGGGGCCTCTTGTGAAAGTTTTGAGAATTAGTAGTTAAACATATGCTTTGAAAGAAGGTAAAACATGACCAAAGTCATCATTCTTTAACATTAATTTCAGTACTAGAGAATAGAAATAAAAAATCAGTTCTCAGTGAAGGACAAAGAAAGAACAATAACAATGTTTATTTTGCCTCCCCATCCACTTTTGGGCAACAATTCCCCCTAGAAGAGTTTCCCTTGGTGTGTTTATCCCAAAGAAGAAGTATCAGAAGGATGAGGGCTTCTTTTGCGTTTGGCACTGGCTAATATAATAAGAAACAGTCCTCTCAGGTCCATCAAAGGTTGACAAGACAATTGTGGTGGAATGGTCTTTGGTGCCAGGCCAGAGACCTCTGGGCATGCCTCAATTTATTCTGCCATCATGGCCATGAAGCTGATAGCCTGCCATTCCTCAGGAGGAAGGTGAAATGACAAACGGAAATCTGAGAACAGAGATCAGGAAGAAGAAAAACAGTGGTTTCTTTTGAGGCTCTAAGTGGTGCTTCAACACTTAACAGAGAAGTCAAGATTTTAATGTTGTCAGAACTGTAACTGTCCATAATTTCAAAACCAAGCAGTTTGGTAGGCCAGTAGGTTACATTTTGATGGCATTCAAAACCAAAATTTACTAGAATATGAACTTGTATGAATGACAGCATTTCAAAAACATCATATCAAAAACTTCTTACGAACCTGTTTTATCAATTTTATTTGCAAGCCTAGCACAGAGAAAGGAAGAGTGGTATTTGTGAGGGAGGGAGAGGAGAGAAGAGGAATGCCTTCTCTGCTTACATTTCCTCTACCAACCCCAGGCTGGTATCAGCAACTTGTTCTCTGCTTCTGGGGTCACCAAGATTTACATAAAACTTCAAGGAAATGAGTTATGGGCATTCCTTAATAGAGTTATGAGAATAGGTTATACTATCTCAGCATATTCAAACAGAATGGTTTACCTGAGTGATGGTAAAATCTAGAGAGAGGGTGGAAGGTAAGTTTATATTCAGTATCAGGTTGTCAGTGGAGTGGAAAGAAATTGCCCATCAACCGGTTTCTGATGAAATGGACAGTTCTAATGTATCATGCCAACAAAAATTTAAAATCATTCCAAAGCACTTTGATGAAAAGAATGAAACTGGACCACTTTTTTATAGTATACAGAAAAATAAATTCAAAATGCATGCAAGACCTAATATGAGACAGGAAACCATTAAAATCCTACAGGAAAACACAGGCAGCAACCTCTTTGTCATTGGCCATAGTAACTTCTTACTAGACACATCTCTGGAAGCAAGGGAAACAAAAGCAAAAATGAACTACTCGGACTTCATCAAGGTAAAAAGCTTCTGCTCAGCCAAGGAAACAATCAACAAAACTAAAAGGCAACCTTCAGAATAGAAGAAGATATTTGCAAATGACATATCTGATAAAAAGCTAATATCCAAAATCTATAAAGAACTTATAAAACTCAACACCCCAAAAATAAACAATCTCATTAAGAAATGGCCAGAAGACACGAATAGACATTTTTCCAAAGAAGACATACAGATGGCCAACAGACACATGAAAATGGCTTAACATCATTCATTATCAGGGAAATTACAAATACAAATCGAAACTACAATGAGATATCACCTCACACCTGGCAGAATGGCTACAATTAACAAAACAAGAAACAATAGATGTTCACAAAGATGCAGAGAAAGGGGAATCTTTAGGGCACCTGATCAGGGTTGTGAGATTGAGCCCTGCCTTGAACTCCGCACTCAGAGGGAGTTGGCTTGGGATTTCTCTGTCTCCCCACCACCCGCCACTTATGCTGTCTCTCTCTCTCTCTCTCTCTCTCTCAAATAAATAAATAAAAACAAAGGGAAACCCTCTTTTAACAATATTGGTGGGAATGTAAAACTGGTGCACCCACTCTGAAAAACAATATGGAGGTTCCTCAAAAAGTTAAAAATAGAGCTACTGTATGATCCAGCAATTATACTACTAGGTATTTATCCAAAGGATACAGAAATACATCCTGATGTTTACAGCAGCATAATCAACAATAGCCAAACTATGGAAACAGCTCAAATGTCCATCAACTGATGAATGGATAAAGAAGTGGTATGTGTGTGCTATAAATACATACATAGAGAATATTACTCAGCCATTAAAAAGAAAGAAATCTTGCCATTTACAACGATATGGATGGAGCTAGAATGCATTATGTTCAGCAAAATAAGTCAATTAAAGAAAGGCAAATACCATAATATTTCACTCACATGTGGAATTTAAGAGACAAAAACAGATGAACATAGGGGAAAGGAGAAAGGAGAGAGACTCTTTGCTGTTGAGAACAAACTGAGGGTTGCCGGGGGGTTGTGCCAGGGAATGGGTTAATTGGGTGATGGGTATTAAGGAGAGCACTTGGGGTGAGCACTGGGTATTATATGTAAGTGAAAAATCACTAAATTCTTCTTGTGAAACTGATAGTATACTATATGTTAACTAACTGGAATTTAAATAAAACCTTGAAAATACAAAAAGAAAGTTTGTGGAGAATTTCTCACCTGTGGAGAGCAACTTGGAAATACTATTATATGTAAAAATCCATTTGCCCTTTTACACAGCAATTTCCCTTCAAGGCATTTATCCCTCAGGTACTTGTATCCCACACATCCAAAAAGAGGTTTATAAGAATATGATGGTGGACAAAGTGCCCTCTATGGAATATTCACTCTATGAAATTGAAATACTATACATCTTTAAAAGAGAATGAAGATTCTATGTTGTGATACGGAAAAATCTATAGAATATGTTATACAGTGAAAAGAACAAGGTAGAATGAATACTGTATGCTATATTTTATGTAAGAGAAGAAGAGACATTTATAATATAAAAAAGGTAAAGTTATTTGCAAATATTTGCAAAAACACATAGTGGAAGGGTAACAAAAAACTAATAAGAGCGGCTACCCGTGGAGACAGGGTTAGGAATAAGGTAGACAGGGACCAAGTAAAAAAGAAACTTACTAATGCATGTCTTTTTCATCTCATTTTTATATTTTAACCATATGAACGTATTATTAGTCAAAAATAAAATTTCTAAGTATGTCAGTGTTCATTTTTAATCTACTTTACCTTTGCAATCTGACCTACATAAAATGACATTCTCTCTGGTCAATTGATGTTCAGAAGCGAAGTCCCCATTGTACAATTAATTACCTTATCAGACCCATAAATCCTCTTTTTTTTTTTTTTGAGGTTAAAGATGCATGTAATCATCTTACATTCTAAAGATCTGCTTGGATTTCTGTGTTGGTAATTAGGGATGTTTATAAATATTCTGATTCTCCTGTCACATCTTTGATATGACCACACTTTGCTACCTTGTTAAAATTAGGTGAGATTGTATGTCTTTATCAGACTAATGAAATAGAGCTAGAAGGCATGTTTCACTTCTGGGCAAAGGCATTTATTTGCCAGGGTAGCAATCCTTTACCCTTGATGAAATTATTTTGGAAAGGAAGTTTCCCTGCTGACCTATATTAAGTGTGCAAATGAGAAAGAAGTAGAAAAGACAAAGATAGAAGAGCATATATTTGCAAGAGGTGTTTAGCTCTGACCACAGAATAATATTCTCAAGTCTTAAGACTCCAGGGTTTAATACTACAATGGCTTTGCACAAAACCTTTCTCATGATTTGATGACACTAGCTATTTAAATTTAATTTCATAGTGAGAACTGGGTGATACATGGAGTGGTTGAATCACTACATTGTACACCTGAAACTAAAATAACACTGTATGTAAACTATACTGGAAAAAATAAATGAAATAAAAAACTAACTTAACTCCAAGGAGATAAAAATTGCTGAGTGGAAAGGTATGCAAACTTGCAGATAATGGACTATTAAGCAGACCTGGGTGCCTATTTCCTCATGACTCATCTTTCTCAGTGTCAATTACAAGCCATCTACCTAAGAGATAACATGCCAGTCAGTCCCTGAAAGACTGATACTGATAACTGTCTGATACAAGGGAAACATCTACGTTCAAGGCCTACAGACCTCAAGGTCAGACTCAGAACCATGTGATCTTGTCGGAGCAAAGTGTCAGCACCTAGCCATGGGCCCTGGAGCTCACCGCCTTCTAACTACTGCCCTTCTAACCACCTGCCACACAGAGTTTTGATGAAATAGACTTGTGATCATGAAGTCATCAATATTCTCATATTAATAAAATTAAAAATCCGCCCTATCAAAGTCTATCCACCTGCCATATTTAACTACAAATTCACATGTTACTGGTTTACAGTCTTTTCTAGGAAAGAGGTGAAATGTGAAATGAAGAAGTATGTGATCCATGTGAGCACCAGAATAAAGAGTTAAAACAACACAGTTCTATCAGGCTGAACATTAGCTGAATCTGAACAGCATCCACTGACCAATTTGATTTTGGAAGGTGTACATGTAAAGAAAAGTTCAGATGTGAAAAGGTTTACGAGCGCAAACAAGTTCTATAAAAGCTTCAATCTAATAAAAGCACACAGAAATGCTGCTCATTTTGTTCTCACTTTCACATAGTTCAATTAGGTTGTCAAAATTAAAATGAAGTTGAGCGCAAGTCAAATTTTCTCCTTTCAAGGTAGCACTCGAGATTTTTCTTTGAGTTTCTTAAGTAGTTGCTGACGAAGAGAGTACAGATGAAGAGCTGAATTGGAACATTCAAGGACTCATATATTCACGCAGTTAAAAAGTAGGCCTAGCTATTTATGTGCACAGATGTTTGAGAGAGGAGTTACATGTTATATGTATAAACTTAGAAACTAAAATTAAAATTAAAAAGGAAGGAAGGAAAAGGAAAAAATCAAAGCTCTATTGTCTAATTTACCAAGATTTGGGATTATTCAGCATGTTTTTCTATTTTTTTTTTCTCTGTTAGAGAAAAAAGTCCCTTTTTAAAAAAAAATAGTATTAGGTGAGTGGTCTTTTCCTAACAAGTGACACAAGCTTACAATTTACATTCTCTCTAAGCTAATGTGTTAAATCATGATGGGCCTCCTGAAAGATGTGACTTATCTCTAGTCTTACGACATATCTACTTAGTCCTTCTGCAGCTTAAAGTATAACATTTAGAAATATCACTATCAAAAACTAAAGGTGAAATCAAAATCATTTTATAAACAAAACCAACAAAGCCAGCCCTCTATATATGAATTATTTCTCAAATGCCAGCTACCATTTAAAAAAATATGCCCAGGTTCTGTGCTCTGTGCAAAAGTCTGCTTGAGATTCTCTCCCTCTCCCTCTGTCCCTCCCCTGACTCTTTCTCTCTCAAAAATTAAATAAAATCTTTTAAAAAATTTGTTCATTCTCCAGATTATTATAGAAAGCTTATTTATCTGCTATTTTAATTTAATCTCAGTTTGGGCTCAAGTACATTTTTGTGTGTTGAATTTCAGTACCATCCACCTTCTCCTTTTCAGTGACATTTTTTGCGGGGGGGGGGGGGTTCTTCTTTGGTTTCTTCCCAACCTCATCTAATGAGCTAATAATGTCTTTGAAGTACAGGGGACACACTTTGGTGATTCTTACGCTCTTCCTCACCTTCCTCCTCCCACAACTTCTCTACCTCATCTTCCCCTCTTCCTTTTCTCCATCTCCCTTCCTCATACATTTTCCTGCTCATCCTTCTCTCCTTCCTCCTCCTCCCCAACTGTTTCTCTCTCCAGCTCCTCACCATTATGGTAGATGTGCAATTTCCACTTCAGTGACATCATCAATAAATAAGGAAATAAAACAGGAAAACAACTGAGTACTGATGAGAAATCTGCAGATGAATCAACATGGTTTAAAGTCTCGTTTACAACTTGCAATAGCCAGTATCAAGAAATAAATATAGCAAAGAGCCTTTATTTATGTGTGTGCGGAGGAGTGATTTAGATGCACAAGCCCATATTTAGATAGCTTGAAAATCATTCCGGAAAATATTAGCAGTTTTACACTTAACATCTTCCAGATCAAAGGAATGTTTTCCTGCTGAGTGAAGGGAGCAAAATTTAATTGTCACATGAAATCCACGACTTGGGAAAAGAAAAACATCCATATAAAATACAGTCACCATATAACTGTGCTAAGCTAAAGAAAGTCTCTTCTTCTGACTTTTCTGTTAGAGTTTTTCTCCCAGAGTTGCCCAAACTGTCAGCAGCTGCACAAACACCATCCTTGTTTCATTCAAGGATACTCATAAATTGAAAGCCACCTTCCAAAACACCAAGCCATCTTGGAAGAAAAAAAAAAAAAAAACACTAGTTACAAGCTGCAAGATGTTATATAGAAGTCCAGTGATCTTGAAGTGATGTTGATTTCCTTCCACGCATCGTGGAAGGAACCTGGTTTTGAGAATGTGCTCAAAGCATCCAACACAAAGCAAAACAAAACACAACACGATAAATACACCATGGCTCTCGTCATCCTGCCTCTAAGAGATCCTGGGTGCCTTCTTCCCTGTAGCTAGGATGGGACAGTCTCCTCCATTCTGGGACATTCACACAAAGACTTGCAGCCACACTACTGACTGTTGATAGCAGCACACAGTCCACGTGTTGGGGGGAGGGGCGCAGAAAAGGAACAAAGAAACACAATTCTGGTCGGGTAGCTTAAAACAAAACTAGATTCTTCTATTTTTCTCAGCTTTGAAATTTTGTAAAGTAAGGCTTATCTTGGCCTCTGAGATACCAAATCTTGCTAATCATAGAACTAAACTGATATAAATAAACAAGTCACTTTTTTTTTAAGATTTTATTTATTTATTTGACAGACAGAGATCACAAGCAGGCAGAGAAGCAGGCAGAGAGAGGAGGAAGCAGCACCCCCCCCACCCCGCCAAGCAGAGAGCCTGATGCGGGGCTCGATCCCAGGACCTCGGGACCACGACTGGAGCTGAAGGCAGAGGCTTCAACCCACTGAGCCACCCAGGTGCCCCAACAAGTCACTTTTGAAACCTGTTTTATGGGAGTCATCTGGGCAGCTCAGGTGGTTAGATTTCTATTCAGGTCATGATCTCAGGGTTGTGAGATCAAGCCCAACATCAGTCTCAGCACACTCAGGGCCCCATTTGCTTGGGATTCTCTCTCCTCCTCTCCCTCTGTCCCATCCTCTTCCCACTCACACACTCTCTCTCTTAAAAAAAAAAAAAAAAAAAAAAAGATAGAAAAAAGAAAAAATACATCTCTCTAAAAAAATCAAAGAAACCTGTTTTTCTGAAGAACTGCTGAAATCATTCATTCATTCCAGCTATGAACCACTGTACGGTAAAGGACACTGATCAACACTAAGGAAACATGAAGAAGTCTAAGACAGGACTGGTCTTCTATTAATTCATAGTATAAGAGAGAAAAGGTAACGTGACAAAGGTAACAATTAGTGAGAATGAATCCATTAAGAATCAGTAGCTGGTCTCTCATCTGGTATGGTATCAAGATGATGCACTTGAAGTTAGGCAAACTCAGGTCTGAGTATCTACTCCACTACCTACATCACCAGAGAAATGTTACTTCCGTGAAACAGAGTAACACTCAACCTGCAAGTTTTCTGTGATGATTACATGTCACACTGCGTGTAACTTAACAATACATCGCATGTAAAGAGGCTGTACAGGCTAGACCGATGACAAGCATTCAATATGTGGCAGGGATCGTTTGCGAGTAAAGTGGTGACGAAACATTAGAAACATCAAATGATAACAACTTTGCAACTTTAGAGGTCAATGCAGCTCCAGCGATGGCACTACCAAAACTGTCATCATGTAGATTCTCAATGCATCACACCAATCGATGAGCTTATTTGGTAGGAGAGACTTCACCTGCTAACGTTTTGTCTACAATGTGGTGAGCCATTCCGAGAAACATTCTTCTACGGCAGTTGCCAGCATATGCCATCAACCGCCAGGAGAGGGCTAACCAACATCACGACGACAAGCAGTAAAAGAAAATGCAATGTTCTATGTTTCTTAGAAGAGGATCATGCATATTAACCCATATAGTTAAATACGTTATTTGCACTAAATGTCAGTATTATCTAATCTAGGTTTTATACATATAAAAAGCTCTCACCTAATGCACAATGCACTGACATACCCAAAAGGACCCTGCAAATAACATGAACAGCGATTATATTATGGGTGGTACAGACAATAAAGTGGCACAAACGAATCCAAATGGAGAAGATAATTATCAGAAGGTGGAGAATCACAATGATTAGAAGTGCTATTGAAGGTCTACTTTTTTTTTTTTTTAAAGATTTTATTTATTTATTTGACAGACAGGGATCACAAGTAGGCAGAGAAGCAGGCAGAGAGGGAGGAAGGGAAGCAGGCTCTCCGCTAAGCAGAGAGCCCGATGCGGGGCTCGATCCCAGGACCCCGGGATCACGACCTGAGCTGAAGGCAGAGGCTTTAACCCACTGAGCCACCCAGGCGCCCCGAAGGTCTACTTTTTTAAAGATTTTACTTATTTATTTGAGAGAGAGAGAGAGAGAGAGAGACAGCACAAGCAGGAAGAGCAGCAGGCAGAGGGAGAAGCAGGCTCCCCACTGAGCAGAGAGCCCGATGCGGGACTCCATCCCAGAACCCTCGGATCATGACCTGAGTGGAACCAGACGCCTAAGGGACTGAGCCTCCCAGGAGTCCCTGAAAGTCTATTTTTAATTAGCAAAGGGGAAAGAATTATTTTTTTTAGGCTCACATCTGCCCTTTTGTATTCTGTTATCTATTGCTGTGTTTTGAGGGTTTTTTTTGTCTTATCCTGAAAATCAGATTTGTCTGACTCCTTTTCCAGTCATTTTTCTCTTGCTTTTTCCCAATAGGAGACCCTAAAGGCAGATACAAAGGCAGGACAAAAGGAGAAGCTCTCGGGTCAGGCACGGACAGCAGCTAGATATGCCAGTGGCAGTGAGGGCGGACAATGGGCTGGTAGTCTCCAGAACAATGGCATTACCAGCTTCCTAATTTTAGGACAACACCTGTTCTTCTTTTTCTGCTCTAGTTCTCCCAAAACCTTCATAACACATTCCTTATATGTATTCCCCTCTACTAGAAATAAGAGAATGATGCCTGATTTTTAAAATTTGAACCTCATAGTTACAGAATTTGTATATTTATGTCTTTGTCAACTTAGAGAATGTCGAAAAGCAGGAAAAACAACAACGAACGAGGCACTTGGGAAAGTGAGATCAAAATGCCACATTCAAATTGTATGAGACAACTTCTAAAAAGTTCAGAAAAATAAAAGCTAACCTCTATCTCTTCAAATGAAAATAGTACCAAACCATTGGGCTTTTCTCCAGAAGGAGATGTGATACGGATGCTGTGATGGGGAAAGCATCACCTCTATAAAGGTAAACCCAGAGGAGACACACCATATGGAGACTTTCAAGCTAGCACCAGCAAGCAAAAAGAACGTACAATGCTAATGATAATAAAAAACAATTATAATAATACTACCACTGGCTGCCTGAAATCTAAAGGGGGTGAGAAAGTAGGTGTTTTAATAATTACAGCGAACATTTTTATAAATGAGGGAGAATACAAACCCATGGGGGGGTACCCCTGTTCTTCTAAAGGAGCCATATGTGGCCAACAGCTCTTGGAGTGAATGAAGCCAGTTTACCCTCCCTCAAAACACTTTAATTTTTAACTTCTACCACATTCTTTTATCCCAAACAGTCACACACGATGCAGAATACTTAATGAACTCCTCTTTAATGATAACTTTATAACCACCAAAAGTCGAAGTTCCATGGGTCTAATAGAAAGTTTAAAAAAAAAAAAAAAAAAAGCCTTTCCCCAGGAACAAAGGAAGTTTCTCTAGATCCTAAATCTGAATCTAAGCAAATTCGTACTCTTCAAGGGTCCATCTCCAACACCCAAGCCTGTGCATGAATTAAAAACTCCCTCTACTCATGAGGTGATCCTAGAGGTTGCTAAATCTGGCATTAAAGCTAGAACTTTCTATCTCACTATTCTCAAAAAGAAGATGGGGTGAAGGAATCCCACACCAACCAGCAAGCCTCATCCCACGCAGCCCTCAGCATGCCCTCTCTCCGGTTTGCTGTGAGTACTGGTGTCACTAACAGGCCATTGACTGCAAGTTCTTTCAACATCACTTCAGGGAAAGCTTCGTAGAAAACAAGAATCATTTGAGCTGGAAGGGATTTAAAACCTTTATATATTAAAAATATTGAGTTAAAGTCATATACACAACTTGCAAAGATTAAAAAAAAAAGATTCTCTCTCATTGCAGTTTATTTTTGTCTAGCTATATCCCTAGTCTGGTAGAAATTCTCTTTATACTATCACCCCATTAAGACACTTCTATGAAAAAGGTTCTCAAAAGTATGTTATTTTCACTTTGTATATGTAAATTATTGAACAGCTTTAGAATAAAAATCAAGTTTAAAATATTTTGCTTCTATTAATTCCAAAGTTATTCTATTGAAGAATTTATAATGACTAACCAATAGTTTAATATGAAATACTCATAAAGCTTGCCTGGTTATTTAAAATTATAATGTTCATTAATATACTATATTGTATAAGAGCAAAAATAAGTATATTGTGTTGAAATAATGAATTTAATTAATAATGGAATCGACGGTTAATTAACCACAATTCATTTGGTTACATCAGTCAATAGTAATAAAATGCCAACAATAGGAACATCTTAGCTATATTTACTGAGTATCTATGTTCAAGTTCTCACTAGTTTACATACTTATGTATTAGAAAGTTATTCTTTGATTTCACAGGTGAAAAATCTTTGTTTTGAGGATCAACATTCAATTTCTTTTCCAGATCAAGTTAAATGGCCTTTTCTATAAATACAAATTATGTATATTTAAATTGGCCATTAATGAGTAGAAACAAATATGCATGATCTTTTTTATTCATTTTCAAATAATTTTTCTAAAACGAATGAATCAATGCCACCATATTTAAAATTCAAAGATAACCAATGGTTTTTGGTGCCAGGAAATACTCCCCTTTCTATCTGAGGTGTTACCTTGAGATTATCCGTTAGCACTCCATGGAATTCTGAGCAGGGTATGAGTAAGGGTGAATGGTGCCAAAGGGATGGGATGACTCACAGCTACTCCTGCGATAACTGTCTTAATGCCAAGGCCAGTTCTTGCAAGGAGCTGACAAAGTTGGATGAATATCACAATTCTAAATAGGTCATTATTCATTTTCACTCCTCTGGAGCTTGAGGTCACGTTGGTGCCTAATCTCCCATTATCTTCTCAAAGGACACATATCCTTTTGTAATCACTATTCTGTTTAGGGGACGATATATTACTCAAGGATAGGAGTCTAGTGACAGTTTCTGGATACGTATGGAGACGTAATTAGGTAATTCTATGTAGTATTTCCCTGCCGTGCATTGATACATGGCCTGTCTTTGGTAAGCTGGCCATTGCTGATTTATGTGGCACTTAGAGTGATACATAATATTCTATTTGTCTTCCTAGGGGAAGAATCTGCATAGATAGAAGCTCTATAGGCTGTGAAAGTAAGTAAAACTTGGTTCAGGTTGCCGATTCAGATCTTTGTTAGTTGTAATCCTTAGATAAGTTATCCAAGCCTTCTGAGATTTGAAGTTCATCATATTTGAAACTGAATATTTGTACAGGTTCCATTAGATGATGTGAATCAGTTGGTAAAACGTCTAATGTAGTATATGCTCATTAAATAATACTGGCTATATTACTATTCCTAATTATAAGCATAATGATATATTACTCAACTGAGATAAATTTAATGCTTTTTTTAAAAAAACTTCCTTGGCTACTTTAATATTATGAATACAAGAACAAGTGTAGAACACCATCTTTCAAATCTTTTATGTCCTGCCAACTAGATCTACAAACAGCTAAGATATCCAAGCTCATGGCTTCATTACTCCCAAATGTTTAGACCATTCCACCAACATTTACTGCTAATTACAATTTGACAGTTTCTCCCAAAGCTCTAGAGATGCATACATTGAGGATGCAAGAAAATCTCTGTCATATGTTTAGGCATCCAATGAAGATTTTTTATCCTTAGTAGTCCCATACCGGCTCCATAGAACAATATCCCTGGATTATACCAATAAAACAGTGGGTACATGACTGTGTACTTCATTGAAAGTATGGTCTTACAGACATCAGTATTCTTTTCTAATGTTTACTATCCAGTTGATCAAATCATCTAAGTGATATGAAGATCAATTAGCAAATACATATTCTTCATACATACGCCTTGTTATTTTTTCCATAAGTTACCCATAAAGGATGAAATATTTACTTTTTAAAGCAAAATATCAGTCAAAAAAAAAACATAAAAAAGAAGGTATAAGCCATTGCAATTCAGTGTAGAACTGACAAACTCTCAAAATAATGTTTACCATAAGAAACATTTCTAAGAGAGTTCGTTGGACAAACGACGTTTCTGATTAAATGAAAAATGTAAAGGGATGCCTGGGTGACTCAGTTGGTTAAGCGTCACCTTCATCTCAGGTCATGTTCCCGGGGTCCTGGGATTGAGCCCTACATCAGGCTCCCAGCTCAGGAGGAAGTCTGCTTCTCCCTCTGCCTGCTGCTCCCCCTAAACCCCAAGCCCCCCCAGCTCTGTGTGCATACGCATGTGCGTGAGCACTCTTTCTCTCTCTCTCTTTTCCTGACAAAGAAATAAAATCTTTAAAAAAAAAGGGAAGAAAGAAAAAATGAGAAAAATGTAAAAAAAAAATAAAATGTTCATTTTTATTTGCCTTAATAATGAACTTGAAAATTTCACTGTTAAGTAAAAAATGGCACTATTTTCTTTATTTCAAAAAGGGAAACTTTTTATCCAAGAAGAAAGCTTCTATTTAGTGATTTTTGAGTGATTATACTGCATGAAAGTACAAAATGTCTCTGAAACCACAGATGTTTACAAGGTTTTTGGTTTTTTTGGCACATATTTTGTTGAAACTTGCCAAATAGGTGTTTTCAAAACGCATTCCATTCTACATCCAGCCAGGGAACCATATTTGGAATGGCTTATGTTTGAAAGCAAATGTTATAATAAACTAGGACACTGTTTATATCTTTTCTATCTTCTAACTCTCCAGTAATCAACACAGTCAGGAATTTTCTCTTTTCTCACCATGGCAGAGAAGAGTCCTAGAAGTAGCCCAATGATCAGAAAATCATGTCAGTTGTTTATAAAATGCACTCCTATGATACCAGCACCATTTGAAAAAGAAGACTGAGAAGTCATTATAAATGATTTCCAGTCCCTTTTTGCTACTGGGGACAGAGGCAGGGAGGGAAGGGTGTTTGAAAACATTGGCCAGAGCAGATAGAGAAGGTCAGTGAGAAGATCATAGATGTACCAGCCTATCTTCTTTTTCCCCCAACTCCTAAACACACATGATGTTTTTGGTGTTTCAGTTGATATGGTTGCATGTTCTCATCCTACAACCTGGCCTACAGAGCAAGGCAACTGCAAGGTTAATGGACATTGTTACATTTAACTTCTTGAAAATTGGACTAGAAGTCATGATTAAAGCAATAGAAAAAATCAGTGGTCACACCAACAACTAGCCACATTACCTCCCTACCAAGAAAGGATCAAGAGTTCTTTCAGAAAAATGTTTCTGTCATTTTCTTTTCCATCTTTGTCCCTTTTAGTTTATATCCATTTTTCTCCTCCACTTATTCTTATAGTGTATTTTCCCCAAAATATTTTCCCATCCTTAAAATTACTCACTCATTCATTTAACATATCATGATAAAAGAAAAATAAATTTCAAATTTTTTTATTTAAATAATCAGATCTAAAAATGTAGATTTGTAGGTTTAAGTAATTTATGTTTCAATGAATGATTTTTGTATATTTAGTTGATAATCCACATTTCTGTCCTATTAGAATTGATTATAAGCTTAAAGGACAAGGACCATGGCAAATTTCACTGAATTTGCAGAGATTTCAAAACCCATGCAATGCTGATCCTTAATCAAGCAGAGACTGAAGAATTTAGTTCTCTTGAAGCATTTTAAAGAAGTATTCAATAGTATTCAATCTTATTTAATATTCCATGTACAGTAGAACCATTTTAAAGAAGTATTCAATAGCATTCAATCTTATTTAATATTCCATGTAGAGTAGATCAATGGGCACATAGTGAAGTATGACAGAAAACAGTTTGGTATGACAGATATTCAGGATTTATAAATTCTAGTCTTCATTCTAAGAAGTGACCGTGGATCATTCACTCTCCTTCTCCGACCTAGCTTCCTTATCTATGGACTAGAACTCTTATCTCTGACATACATGTAGCTTGTGACAGGCTTGTGCGGTCATATAAAATAATGCAGTGGAAGAGTTTAGGAGATATAAAACAAAACAAATTACTAATACATTGTTTTTCTTTTTCTAATTAAAAAATTCTTATATTCTCCATTCTTCTAGAGAGAGCAGTGTGGTATTTAAAGAACACACACACATAGATTTTAACATACTACTCTCTGCTTAATACTCTCAGTGTATTTCCTAAGTTTCGGAAAACAATCCTACTAATCAGCAGGGTCTACATTGCGCTCTGTTAGTTGTTCCACTAGTCTGTCAAATAACTTTCTCATTGCTTTCTGTCCATTTGACCCCACTTCTCTTTCAAGATGACCAAACTGAGGGTGTTTGTGTTCATGCTTTCTCTGACTGAAATGCTTAGAGTCTTTTCCTCATTACTATATTTAATCACCACTACTACCAATTCTTAAAATAACATCACTCTGCTCTGATAAACTCTAACATGATTTGCAATTATTTGTTCAAGTCGTTTGCTTATTGCTGTCTATGCTCTACCTACTAGAGTAGTTACTAAAATTTATACAATAAAACTCAAAGCAGAAAAGACTGCACTGTGGAAAGCATCCCACATTTATGTGGAAAGCATAAATATATCAGAAGTTCTGTGGCATTGTTTGGACATAGTTTATTTATGTTTATTTATAGAACTTGCCAAGAATCTTAGTCAAAACCAAACTTTGTCTTCAGGAACAGTATCTGCACAAATTCCAAAGCTAATGTCTTGCTATTAAAACTCTCCTGAATGTAAAACTTAAGTGAGAAATATTTTTTTCAAATCAATTCTATTTCAACATAATGATATAGTATTATAAAAGTGGTTTAATTTTCTAGAAATATGAATATGTATGTACTTGGTATTGGTAAGATTTTTTTAAATTGTTACTAGAGAACTTTAAGCTAACTCCAACATGGTAAAGGACTCTTTTCACACTCCTTTACCGGAAATTAGTAATCTTTTTCAATGTGAATATAACTGGAAATGATTCATTCTTAATTCTTACATACCCATCATCTTCTGAGGCTCTTATATCTATAAATTTGCTTTCTCTGATTCATCCCATGTAACAGAAATTCACTGCAATAGAAATTCAGTCCCTTCATTGCTTTGTACACCCACGTATAAATACACATATACTCATAATAAGCATCTTATGGGCTTATTCAACCTAACTTATTTAGTGAACTGTGGCAAAGAGTCAAGTTTCCTCATTCACTTAACAAGCCTTAATTGAGGACCTCCCCACTTTGTGCCTGGCCCTCTCTGTCCACTCCCCTCCTGCCCACCTGTACTCCCTCAGCTCAACTTTTCAGGAACAAAATCTATTTCTGGTCTCTCTAGGATTATTTTTATTGTCCCTTTCTACTCCTGAGCATGAGGTTTTCCTCTCCCTCCCGCATTGCAAGTACACTTCAAAATATATCTTCTAAATAAATTAACAAACAATTCTGGTGAATAATACACATTTTTAAGTCCACCATATCACCTAAACTTTGGAGAAGAAGGTAACAATCACAGATTAGGATGTGAACTTTTAAAAAAGGAGGAAATAAGAAGATAGTTGTAATTAAGGGAGGGGGAATCCCCTGAAAATCCAAAAAGATTATGAATTCTATTTTTCCACAGATAGTTAAATATATGCTATGGTTTTTGGCTAGGAAGTAAAATCAAGAAATATCCACCCTGATTCAAGGCAAACTCCAGTCACCACCAAGAAGCATAAGGCTTTTCACTCTATTATCAGCCAGTAAACACTCGATATTTATTGAATTATATTGAAATAGGATTAGTAAAATAAGATACAGAAGATTCCAACTTCAACCTACTTATTTCTGGAAAGGAGTTTTACCTTACATCTTTATATACTCTCCTTCCTCACTATGCTAGGATGAAATTTATGTTCACCTTGGTTCCTCACTCTTATCCTTCTCTTCTGATACTCAGAAAAGAGAAAATCCTAAGTAGCACTTCACCTTCTTTTTTCCAGGAGCCACATTCCAATCTTGATCAAAGTATAATACGGGTAGCATGTTCCAGAGAGAAAAAAAATTCAAGTTCTACCGTATAGATCTAAAAGGACCTGAGAGAAAAAAGTAAACAGAAAGAGAAAGAAAAACATTGTTCTCTGTTCTTATCAAAAGTTTCACCTATCCATACAGTGGTCCTTCTGACCACACAGTCCTAGAGTTTTGTCATGGTCCTTAAGAATGATAAGAAAAAAAAGGGGTGCGGAGGGGAGAATGGCATACAATGACTTATCTTTATCTATAGCTCACATGCACACACAAAAGAGAAACCTGCGAAATGTTGATAAATTTCATTATTTGACATTTTGAAGTTTTTTTTTCTTTAAAAATAGGTCAAATAACTTGCTTTCGCCAAAATATAGTTATCCTGACTAGCAACAAATTCATCTTATTTATATGTCAGACTCTTCAGAATCACAAACATAATCTTGCCAGTTGTGAATATTTTGAAGGTGCCTGATGGTTCGCTGACTTATAATAATGTGCAACTTTGCTGAGGCATGAATTAGAATCATGTGGGAGAAGCAGTTTTTAGTAAGTGGTTGACAGCATAATATCTATAATACAATAAGGCTTTGTACAAGACCTTGCATATCAACAAGCATGTGGACCTTATGTATGACAAGAGCTTTCTGAAGGACTTTCATAGTGTTTATGTTGGAGGGAGAATAGCCGAGTGCCTAAGTGCACTCGGGAACCAGACCACCTGGGTCGAACACGTCACCGCCACCACTATGTAACCCCCTAGAGCGAATTACTTAACTCTTCAAACTTCAGTTTTTTCAACTTTAAAATGGGAAAAATAACAATAAAAGCCACTTTATAGAATAGTTGTGAGGATTAAAAAAGCCTTGAAATGGTACATGGCAGGCAGTTAGTGCCCCATACATGTTATTTATTATTACCTATAAGACTCTGATGAGCCTTCAAAGGTCATATATAATTAGTTATATTCTTCTATATTATTGGGAACATCTTATGCTTTACAGTAGTTGTATTTGAAAATATTGGTGACCAGAAGTTCTTGAGATACTTTCTTCGTGAACCTCAAGGGTCCACTCCATTATTCCATATTGTCTATGGTTTCTGGATTCTACAAAGAGAGACTAACTCCTACAGGTTTGATGTATGGCTTTATCATTAAAACTGTAATGAAGTAACTCTATTTTTATTCCTTCAGATCTAAGGAAAAAGGAAATATAAAAATAAGAGAGAGACCAATTGTTGTCATCTTGCTTTCCTCTCCTAGTTTTCAATTCCTAGACATTATTTTTTTTCCTTTGGACATACAATTGATAAAAGAAAAATATTCAGTGGTTATAAATACATAGTAGCATTTTTTTTCACTGGTGGAATTTGTTTCCAAGGTGACACAGAGGACTTCCAAACTAATTTTATTGTATAAAATAGATAATAAATTCTCATTGTGAGAATTTAGTGACAAATTCACTTATAATCATCATCACATTTCACAGTTACAGAAGGTTTTATGGAGAGATTCAAACCTGAATGCATTTCTAATAGCTGAGTTCCAGATGGGTGAGTTCTGTTGATGGCATGTGCTATAATACCTTCTACAATGGTCAGTTTTGTAGATTCTAATGGAATACTCAGGATGATAAATAATAATGACTACCAGTTGTTACTTCTTGCCATGCAGGGATTTTTTTTTTCCTTCAAGTTTGTATTTAAATTCCAGTTAGTTAACATACAGTGGGATGTTAGTTTCATGTGTTGGACTTAGTGATTCATCTCTTCCATACAACACACGGTGCTCTCACTACAAGTGCCCTCCTTGTTACCCATCATCCATTTAAACCCATCTCCCCCACCCTCCTCCCCTCCAGTAACCATGAGTTAGTTCTCTATATTTAAGAGTCTGTTTTCTATTTTGCCTCTCTCTCTTTCTTACCCCCTATGTTTATCTGTTTTTCTTCTTAAATTCCAAGTAGGAGTGAAATCATATGGTATTTGTCCTTCTCTGACTTATAAACTGTCTAGCCCTATCCACATCATTGCAAATGGCAAGATTTCATTCTCCTTTATGGCTGAATAATATTCTATTGTGTATAAAAATCACAACTTCATTACCCATTCCTCAGTCGATGGACATTTGGGCTCTTTCCGTAACTTGGCTATTGTTGATAATGCTGCTCTAAACAATATGGCGTGTGTATCCCTTCAAACCAACATTTTTGTACAGGGATTTTTAAAACACAGCAACAACCACACTGAACATTTTGTACTCATTCTTTTATTCAGTCTTTCTAAGACTGTGGAAACTGGCACCCAGAAAGGTTTAACAACTTGCCCAAAGTCATAAGCCTGGGACAAGTCATAAGTCATAAGCCAGCAACTGGTTGAGCCAGGATTCACACCCAGGCAACCTGACTTTACAACCTAGGCTTTCTCACCACCATATATGTGTCAGAGGAGCAAGGACTTTTTTTTTTTTTTAAGATTTTATTTGTTTATTTGACAGAGATCACAAGAAGGCAGAGAGGCAGGCAGGGGGTGGGCGGGGGGGGGGGCATCCAGGCTCCCTGCTGAGCAGAGAGCCCGATGCGGGGCTCGATCCCAGGATCGACCTGAGCAGAAGGCAGAGGCTTTAACCCACTGAGCCACCCAGGCGCCCCGAGGAGCAAGGATTTATGGAAACTCCCTGGTAAATCTGAACAGAGAAACTGCCTTGAATCTCCTTTGAGCTGTTTCTAGGACTAGCTGACTAACAGATGCCAATAAAAATACGCTCTTCCTCTTGTTGACACTCCCCCGCAGCTAATACAAAAAGCCACTTGTGATGGTAACAGCAAAGAAATGAGAGCATAATATGAACTAAGAAAGGACTTTAACCTTTGTTTTTATATAACTCTCATGCACATAATTAAGAAACCATGGTTCTCTTTTTTTTTTTTTTTTTTTATAAGTAGATAGAGAGGCAGGCAGAGACAGAGAGAGAGAGAGAGGGAAGCAGGCTCCCTGTCAAGCAGAGAGCCCGATGTGGGGCTCGATCCCAGGACCCCGAGATCATGACCCGAGCTGAAGGCAGCGGCTTAACCCACTGAGCCACCCAGGCGCCCCCGGTTCTCTTTTATTTTGCCATGATGATTAATACCAAAATAAATTCAATTAGATTTTTTAAAAAAGAGGACATTTCCTGAAAATAATTCAATTTTACTGAATGACTAGAATCACTGTTACCATTTCTGATGCTTATTATTATAATTACTGGGCGTTCTGGACATGCCAATGACTAACTAAGAAAAGCTTCACATTTTATAACTGCAGCCAGTAGTTTTTGAAGGCTTACATGTTCCAGGCCCTGAACTGAATGCTTCAGTTGTGCTGTTTGACTCAATCATGGGAACTTCTAAGAAAATGGGTACCACGGACACACCTGTTCGAAGGTTAAGGACACTATGACCCAAAGAGCAGAAGGCACAGGTTCACATGGCTAGTTGTTGACAGATCTTAGCTTTGAACTCCTTTCATTCTCTAACTAGAACCAAGACTAACAGCCACTAAGTTCAAATGCCGGCCAGGACTGCATAGAATTTTATGTTCTTCAGAAAAGCTGTCCATGCATTAGTTCATTCCTTGCTCACGCAGCCTGCAGAGATACACAGAAGAAATTAAGAAACTGAGTTTCAGAGAGGTCAAAAGTTTGCTCAAGATCATAAGGATTTTAATGTAGGAACTCATATTCAAGACCAGATTTTATGTCTTTGCTTCCCAGGTTCCTGATAGGCATGTTTACTCCTCAGGTGACCACAGTCAAATTCTTGTATTTTATTACTTGTCCCAGCCTCTTGCTTTGATTTAGCTGTTGAAATCTGGCCACAAAAAGCACAGCTGCTGCTTCTCTGAGACCTCAGCTTTTTTTTGACGTTGGCAATGTAATTCGGGTGGAGGGAAATACAGCCATGAATGCTGAGCTATCGGCCCCGCCCCTTCTCTATTCCCTTTGGGCTCGGACGCCCTGAACACCAGAGGTTCTCTGGGGACCTCGTGCGTGTCCTGTCCCAGTACAAGTTATGCATTCAGAATTTAAATCAGGGTCCCTTTGGTCCTCTGTGTTCCTCTCTGTTACACTGTGAAAAACAAACAAGATCTTGTCATTAATTTAAAACATGATTTCATATTCTGACTTTATTATTGCTATTTATCTTCATTGCAAACTTCCAACTTCTCCAATTTTTTCCATGCTGTTAGCACTTTGAGGCTATTTACAGGGTACATTTTTGCCCTAAAATCACTCAACAAAACTGTTCTCAAAAAGTGTCTTTTTTCCTTATCAATCATGATTGTCATGTTCCCCTCAAATTTTAAAACCCCTGAAATTACCTCAAACTCAGATTTCTCATTCCTAGGTTCTTCTATTCTAATTTAGTGATAGGTCACAGCAAAACACTCAGCTTCTTCAAAAAGATCAAATGGAAGCAAGTGGAGACACACTTTCCTTATGAAGTATATATTAAGCATTTACGTAGGTAATGGGCAATTCAGTGGTACTAATAATGTCACAACATCTCAATTATTCAATGTTATGGAAATATGCAAGCATCTGATGCTTTTAAAAAATATATTTGCTACCTCTATTGATCAAGAGTATATGTATCTAAGTTCCAGAACTCCAAGTATCACTCTTTATGATGGATACTGATTTCTGTTCCATTTAGCCAACCAGGTGAGTCAGAAACATTAAATGCTACTACTGTTTGCCATATTTTTATCATGAGCTTTTAGACTAACAGAATAGTTACCTCAGACAGGGAAAATCCCAGACACGCACCTCATTCGGCTGACCGAACTATTCAGAAGATTCAATGAACTGTTTCTAAATATGCAGGCGCTAGGATGGGGGTCTCTGTTAAGTTTCTTTTTTAAAGCTGCAATACTTGGTAGGATGAGAGCAGTGTGTATGGATGGGGTTATTCATATTCTCAATCTGCGTTTGAAAGGCAGCTCCGCATTGTTATTGCTTACTATAGAGGCAAACTGTGAATGGCAGGTCCCTACGGCCACAGCCAAAGAGTTGAAGGACCTGTACGGACAGGAGCTCTGGGGTCTACACCTGGGACATCATCCGTCCACACCCAGTACGCCTCAGTCCTCCTGAGCCAAAGGAACTCCTCTGCATCCCAAGCCCTTGGCAGAACAGACTTATAATATAAAAAAGAAAATTGAGATTATCTATAATCCATTCATAGATGACTACCAGTGTTAATAGTTTAGTGGTTTTTTTCAAAATTATGTCTATAAATTGACATGCCAATAGATAAAATCTTCTGAAGGGTAATTTTGCAATAAACATCAATATTATTTAAAATATACTTAAGATTTGATACAAAAATTATACCTCCAGAAGTTTACCTTTAAGAAATAATCAAAAGCCGCAGAAAGACGATGTGTGTGCACACACGTATGTAGGTTTCTGTATATGCATTCACATACAAATTCTTGTATGTATCCTTGTAATATACATCTGTATACACACAGATGAATAATCATTTTCATTGAAAATCTTGAGACTTTACCTATATTTGTAATAATTTTACATCATAAATGTCTGCACAGTACTTTATTAGGTAGACATGCCCTAACCCTCCTTGTATTCCTTAGTCAAGTGCCATTTGTGTGCCTTGCCCAGTTTTCTATTCTCAGTTTTTCTTTTACATTCACAAAAATTTATTATATACTAATGATTAGTTAACACATTAATAACTGGTGATTAACTAATCATTAGTATCATTAGTAAATGGCTTTATTTTTCACCATATTTTTATAATGAACTCTTGGGCCAACAGAATACTACTTCCAGCACTGTAAAGTGTTACGTCTTAGCAGTTTGACCTTTAGGATTTTGATTTCTTAAACCTAGTCTTTTTGGCAGGTTACAATTATGAGGCCATGTTTTATTTTAATTTTTTTTAAGATTTTATTTATTTGACAGATAGAGATCACAAGTAGGCAGAGAGGCAGACAGAGAGAGAGAGAGGAGGAAGCAGGCTCCCTGCGGAGCAGAGAGCCCCGATACGGGGCTCCATCCCAGGACCCTGGGATCACGACCTGAGCCAAAGGCAGAGGCTTAACCCACGGAGCCACCCAGGCACCCCGAGGCCACGTTTTAGATAGCAGATGTTTCGGGGCGCCTGGGTGGCTCAGTGGGTTAAAACCTCTGCCTTCGGCTCAGGTCATGATCTCAGGGTCCTGGGATTGAGCCCCACATGGGGCTCTCTGCTCAGCAGGGAGCCTGATTCCTCCTCTCTCTCTCTCTGCCTGCCTCTCTGCCTACCTGCGATCTCTGTCAAATAAATAATAAATAAAATCTTTAAAAAAAAAAAAGAAAGAAAGCAGACATTTCAATGTTCAGAGTATTTTTCTACAAACTTGTTCCATACAAAAAAATAAAAATATTTTATTTCTTTGAAAGAGAATTATTTATTTTAAACAATTGTTTTAATAGGGATGCCTGGGTGGCTCAGTTGGTTAAGCCTCTGCCTTCAACTCAGGTCATGATCCCAGGGTCCTGGGATCGAGCCCCACATTGGGCTCCCTGCTCAGCTGGAAGCCTGCTTCTCCCTCACCTGCCCCTCCCACTGCTTGTGCTCTGCCTCCCTCTTTCTGACAAATGAATAAATAAAATCTTTTTTTTTTTAATTCCTTTTATAGGGATGCCTTGGCATTCTTTTCTTTTTCCATTTTTCTGATGCCTGACCATGTCACTCATAGTCAACAAATTTCACCTAAACACATATTACCACAAAATCATTAGAGAAGATAGAAATAGGTGATCTAAACATAAAAGATAATTTATCCCAATTCTGATTTTTTTAACCCATGGCTCCTCCCTTCTAACAAGTGTATGATCAATTACTTTGTATAGTAATAGTTTTTTATATGTATTTTATTAAAAATCATTAAAGTCCCCCCAAAATCATTAAATTCCTATTTCATAGAAAATATTAGAAGTCTTCATATTTCCATTAAAACATAGAAAGGTCATAAAAGGTCAGAAACATCACTCCTTCTGCCATCCTCATCAATAAGATATTGAAACAAAGAAAACATAGGTTTTAGTACATTGAATTTTACTTCTGAAAAGTTACCATTTGAACCTGAAAACATTCTTCATGAATTTTTTAATATCTTAAAATTATTGTACAATTTTCTCTCCTGCCTAAACTATCCTTTCAGGGGTGCCTGTGTGGCTTGGTCAGTTAGGTGACTGACTCTTGATTTGGTCTCAAGTTATAATCTCAGAGTCTTGGGATAGAGCCCCATGCTGGGCTCCATGCTCAGTGGGGGTCTGCTTGAGGATTCTCCTCTCCCTCCACCCCTCTCCCTGCTCACATGTTCTCTCTCTCTCTCTCTCTAAAATAAATAAATCTTTAAAATATCCATTCCATGTATTTTTCTTTTTTTTTATTATTTTTCTAATATTATACAAAATTACAATTCTGATTATTTGACTTTCATTTGCTTCATGTTAGGTTGCTAATGTGACAAGAGACAGATAATTCAATTGTAATTAGAGCAGAAAATACAATTTTCAAAAAAGTAAGGAACAAAGTTATGTAAAAGTGAGTAAATACACTTGATTTCAGGACGGAGGCATTCTGAATCTGATCACATTGTCCACTGATGTTAGATCTGGAGAACAAATCTATTTGTAAACTTGATATTAAAAAAAAATATTTGAAGAGTCACCTAAGTTCAAGAATGTGTTCTCCCCTTTAATGTATTCCAAAGCTTAATTATTTTTATCATTAACCTGTTGGCCTTTTCTGAAAATAATATTAACTGGTTGCATAAAATAGACAAATTCTTTGAAGAACAAAATTTACCAAAGCTGATGGAAGAAAGAATATAAAATCTCAATAGTGCAAAATCTAGTAGAGAAATTAAACCTACTGGGGAAGAAAAAAGAAAAAAAAAAGAATGTCAGTTCTAAATGAATTCACATATGAATTTCTTCCAAACATTTGAAAAAAAAAAAAAGACAGTCTTGTGCAAACTCATACACAGACTATTAAAAACAACAACAATTTAACTCCTTTTATGAGCTTAGTGTAACCTTCATTCTAACACTTGGGAAGGCCTCAAGATATAAATTAGTACCTCTCAAAATAGAGATGCAAAAATACTTAAGGGAATAGTAGCAAATCAAACACAGTAATATGTAAAATGATAATCTACCACAATGTTTTACTTGGGTAATCAAGAATGATTTATTATTTGAAATTACATCAATATAACAAACCACATTAATGGAAAAGTAGACTAATGAATATGTTTTGGAAAAAGAAAAAGCTCTTGACAAAATTTAATATTTAGGGTAAAAAAAACTTAATAAACTAGAAACAGAGAGAGATTTCTTAATCTCATAATCTAGAAAAATCCCTGCAACAAATATATATACAATGATAAAATTTTGAAAAATTTTCTCAGAGATTAGCAACAAAACAAGGATGCCTGATAATGCCAATTCTATTCCATATTATGCTGGAGGTCCCAGCAAGTGTGCTAAGGTAAAGAAATAATGACATAAAGATTGGCAAGGTAAAATCAAGCTGTCAGTATTTGCACATGCCATAACTGTATTCATAGCCATTCTGAAGAATTTACCAACTATTAGAATTAATAAGTAAATTTGGCATGATCAGTCAATATGTATAAAAATATTAACTGAATTTCCATATAAACCTGCAACAAAAAATTTAAGTAGTGCTTACAGGAACATAAATTTAAAGCACTACTTAAATAAATCTTTAAAAATGATACTTAAAGAGACCTTTTTCAGGAGAAAATAAAGAGTTAAAAAGAAGGACATAAATCTTATTCACAGAAGGAAGGTACAAACTCAAAATAATAAGTTTGCAAATTAACCTCAAATTACTATTAACACAATGGAAATCAGAAAGATAAACCTGGAGGGCTAATATAAAAGAATCAAGGCAAATTATAAAGCTATAAAAATAATACAATATGGCATTAGCCCCAGAATAGACAAATTCACCAGTCCAACAAGATGGAAAGTTCCCAGACTATTCAGTTACCTGATTCATAATAATTGCTACTCTCCACGAAGGGTAATCTCTACAGTAAATAATGTTGATTCAAAAGATAATGACATAGGAAAAAAAATGAACCTTGATCTCTACCTCCCACTAAACACAAAAATCAATTCTTAATGCATTGCAGGTCAAAAAATAAAGCTTTCAGATAAACAAATAGGAGGACATTTTTGTGACCTTAGACTAAGCAAAAATTTCTTAAAATAAGATCTAAAGAATGCTAATCATAGAAACATTTTGAAAGTTAAAATTTTTTTTTTTTTTTATTTTTTAAAAGATTTTATTTGAGAGAGAGAGAGCGCACACATATCCATGAGAAGGGAGAGGGGCATGGATGGTGGAGAGGGGCAGAGGAAGAGGGAGAAGCAGACTCCTCGCTGAGGAGGGAGCCTGACATTCCAGGGTTCAATCACAGGACCCATGGGATCATGACCTGAGCAAGGGAGATGCTTAATCAACTGAGCCACCTAGGCACCTCTAAAATCTTTATTTTAATTAAGCAATACCATTCAGAGAGTCAGAGGAAAAACCCACAGCCTGAGAAGGTATTTGCCACACGTATAACTGCTTAAAAAAAGAAAAGTACAAACCACAAGAAAAAGATTAACAGAAAAATCTGGCAAAAAACTTAAATGAACACTTTCCAAACAATGATGCCCAAATGGTCAGTAAGCTATGAAAAGATGTCCAACTTCATTATACAATACAGTTAAAACCGCAATGAAACTCTATTATACCCCTAGCAGGATGGGTAAAGGGAGAGACTGGTGATATTAAGTGTTGGCAAGGCTGTACAGTAATAAAGACTCATCCACTGCTTGTGCTGATATAAACAATAGAGACACTCTGGGAAATACTTTGGAAGTATTTATGGAGGCTTGTTAACATACGCATTATGCTATAATCCAGCAACTTCGCTCCTAGAGGCATGCTTACAATGGAAATATGTGTATATTGTCACCAAAAATACTCTGTACTAGAAGGTTCATAGCTGCATGATAAATAATAATAATAATAATAAACCTGGGAACTAACCAAATACTCATTAATAGGAGAATGGGTCAATAAATTATGATATATTCATGCAATAGAATGCTAGAACAATGAGAACAAAAGATTTATAACCACAGATAACAATATGAATAAATCTCATGAACATAATGTTGAACTGAAAGAAACCCCACCTGCAGAAAGTAGACACTACATGTGTGCAGAAGGGAATTCTCAGTAGACCTATGTTGCTCAAACTCTGCACGTTAAAGGCTTGTCTTCTTCCCTGGCCATTGGCTAGCTACTGAGACATAAGCTCTGAGACTTCA
The DNA here is from genome assembly GCF_002288905.1 of Enhydra lutris kenyoni. NCBI lineage: Eukaryota > Metazoa > Chordata > Mammalia > Carnivora > Mustelidae > Enhydra > Enhydra lutris. The sequence continues at coordinate 14,652,398 of NW_019154100.1, read as the reverse complement.
AAATATTCTGCCCGATATTAGTGTTTTGTAAATACAAAGAACAGAGAGCATATAATTCAGAATGTCTGACTACTTTCGTTAAGAGGCTTGAAAATGTGTTTATGCTGGCTTGAGTGCCATTTAAGATATTTTTAATCATATTTCCCAAATAAAGGAGCCCTATCATCACAAAACACAGTGTGAGCAGTTTCATATTTCTAAAACATCAAAACAATTGTGTATTAATCAAAGATTGTTTGGAAGAGTATATTATTATATTAATCATCAAATCAGAAATTAAAGAATGTAAAATGGAAATAAAAGACCATAAACTACATCCTCTCTAAGCCCAAGGACTATCATCCCTCAGGCTGGAGTTCAACACAAAGAAAACTGCTTCATGTCATTTCCAAAATTCTCTTTGTTTGAGAAATCACTTTGAACAAATCAGAGGTAGTTATTCAAATGCTATTATTCCTAATCCAGGTCACAGCACGTTGATGCTATCCCATGCTGAGTTGAGTGCTTTCTGATGGGTTCAGCTTTTTAAAGATGAACAAACCTACAGATTTTCCTTCAGCTACTGAAAAGAATTTACTTTTTTAAAAATATGATCTTTTCAGAAAGGAAAATATATAGGAAATATTATTTTGAAAATGCAAGTAATATGCTCTGACTGTAATCTCCTTTAGTGTTTTTACAGTGTACTAATGATTATGAACTATTAAAGACACAGGAGTAACTGCTGTTCTCATAAAAAATTATTCAGCTTTAATACTGAATAAAAAACAATATAGAATATTAGTTTTTCCATAGAGAATGGATCTATAAAATATGAATGTTTTCAGCACTAAATAAAGGCAGAAAATGTTTCCAGTAAGTATGGCAGCTCCAAGCTTACTACCCATGATCGGACTGTGGGTCTACTTTAGTCCTCATATTTATGGTCAAACTAAAATAAGTGTACATGCAGACACACCCCCCACACCTCCAACACACACCGCACACACAGTTTAGGGTCATTTTAGGATTTGAAAACACATCTTATAATCTGGATATTTGTATTTGAAAATTCATAGTCTTTCAGTCATTATTAACTGTTTTATTTTGTAGATGAAGTAATGAAACCCAGAAATGCCCTCAAATAACTTCTCCAGCATAGTTTGTGTTGACAAACCCTTAATCTGGGGTTTCTCCATTACATCATACCCTTTGTCATCATTCTCAAAATCAATGATTTTAATTTTGAAGAATACAATATAGAATGTAAAGGAGAATGAGATAATTTTTAAGAATTCAGAGCACAGCTGGAAGCATTTACTTTGTTATTAAATTCTTTTACCTTCTTGTTTTACTTTAATTTTACTCTTTTAGCTAATATGAAATGAATTTTTTAAAAAACAGGGAACTGGGGGGTCTTAATGTCTCAGCTGTTTGGATATATCTTCTATCACCTGATGTGAAATTGTAATGATATTTTATTGGAAGAATTAGGATATGCATTTTATTATTCTCAGCACAGAACATTTCTTCAGAGATGTTCCCATATACCTCTAAGTGTAAAATACACCCTAGACAAATTCAAAATGATGAACACACATCATTTTCTGGTATTCTCTTTTGGCCCAGGATGGAGATTAAAATCATTTATTCAGTATTTTTTTTTCAAAAACTGTTCAGTTTATTTCAGAGAATCAAGAAATCTGAAGTGGTTCTCAGTGTACTTTTTTGGGTTATTTTTAACAGGTTTATGTAAGTATAACTGACATAAAATATACATTAGAACCATACATCTGATCATATTTAACACATATATACAATTCATAAAACCATTATCACAATTCAGATAGTGAATATATTCATACCTTAATAGTTGCCTCATGCCCTTTTTTAAGTCCTTTAGTCCATCGACACCCAAACCTGACTCATCTTCTTTCTATCATTAAAAATTAGTTCGTGTTTTCAAGTATTTTACGGAAATCCACATAAATACCATATTAGTCATTTCTGTCTGGCTCCTTTCTCTCAATTATTTTGACATCTCTCCATGTTGTAACCTGAAACATTCCTTTTAACTGCTGAGAAGTATTCCATTGATGGATGTTCCAATTTGTCTGTCTATGTATCCCACGATGGACATTTGGACTGTTTTATGTTCTTGGCTATTATAAATAAAAATGCTACAAGCATCCATGTGCAAATTTCTTATCAACATACGCTTTTGTTTCTCTTATATATATACACCTAAGGAATAGATGAATCATATGGTATGTGTGCACATGTATAAATAAAGTTTTAAGAAGCAGCCATATTTTTTTCCAAAGTGGTCAATTCTACATTTCTACCAGGAGCATGTGAAAGTTTCAGTTCCTCCATATCCTTGCCAACACTTGTTATGATCAATCTTTTTAATTTTATCTTTCCTAATAAATGCTTACTACTATCTCAGTGTGGGCTTAATTTCCACCTCTCAAATGATTAATGATGTTGAGCATCTTTCAATGTGGTCAATTGCCATCTGTATATATTTTTTAACAAAATATTCAAAAATTTTGCTCTTTTTCAATCATTTGGATCATCTGTTTCCTTACCATTAAGTTTTGTGAGGTCTTCACATATTCTGCATACCTTAATTCTATATATACACAGCAAATATTTTCTCATAGTTTGTCTTTTCTGTCTTTTGAGAGTATCTTTAGATGAGTAGAAGTTTTTAATTTTGAAAACTAGGGAGGGCACAGATTGCATGGAGTACTGGGTGTTATATGCAAACAATGAATCATGGAATATTATATCAAAAACTAACAATGTACTGCATGGTGACTAACATAACAAAATAAAAAAATAAAGTTAGAGTTTGAAAAAAAAAAAGAAAGAAAAAGAAAACAACAATTCAGAAGTTTGCTCTTTGTGAATTATCCTATCAAAGTCGTATCTAAAAGTTCTCTAAGCAAAAAAAGTTCTCTAAGCAAAGATTGTGAAGATTTTGTTCAAATGTTATCTTCTACAAATTTTATAGCTTTTAGTTTTGCATTTAGGTTTATGATGTACTTTGAATTAATTTTTACAGATGACATGAGGTACAGATTCCAGTTAATTCATTGGCATGTGGATATCTAATGCCTCAGCACCATTTGTTAATACAATGGTCCTTTTTTCACTGGACTGCCTTTGCATTTCTGTCAAAATCAGTTGTTTAGGTAAGTGTGGATTATTTCTGGAGTCTCTATTACATTCCACTGATCCATTTGGCCAACTTTACTCCAGTCTAGAGTCTTGATTTCTGTAACTTAATAATAAGCCTTGAATTCTTGTACAGTTTAACTTTTTAACTCTTTTTCAAAGCTGTTTTGTTTGCTTGATGTGCTTTGTACTTCTACATGAAGTCTGCTTGTCAATTTCTACAAGAAGATAAAAATCTTGGATTTTTATTAACATTGTGTTGAACTTATAGTTCAGTTTGGAGTGAAGTGACATCTCAACTATATTGAGTCCTTCAGTCCATGTGGGTGATGTATCTCTATTTGTTTATGTCTTCAATCTCTGCCAGAAATGTTTTATAGTTATCAGTATATGAGTATTTTATAATTTTTGACAAATTTATCTCTAAGTTTTTCACATTTTGATGGGAAGATGTTTTTTAAAATCTCAAGTTCTAGTTTACTGCTAGTAATAGAAATTTACTTTTTGTACATTGATCTTGTAATCTGCAAAGTTACTAAACTTTTATATGCATTTTAATACTTTTTTATAGATTTTGTCCAGTTTTCTACATGTGAGACTTACTGCCTATAAGTAAAAATTTTTACTTCTGCCTTTCTGATTTGAATACATCAGCAAGAACCTCCAGTATAATACTAAATAGTTATGGTGAGAATAGACATTGTTTTCTTGTTTCTGATTTCATAGGGAGAACATCCTACCTTTTGTATTAGTATGTTAGCTAGAGGTTTGTCAGAGACACTTTGTATCAGGTTGAGGAATTTAATTTCTAATCATACTTTATATTTAGAGTTTTTATTACCATAAATATTTGATTTTTTCAAATGCTTTTTATGTGTATATTATATTAATCATTTTACCTTTTTAGTGCTATAATATGGCTGATTACATTGATTAATTTGCAACTATTACACCAACCTTGCATTATCAGATAAACTTCACCTGTTCATAATGTAGTATACTTTCACATATTGTTGGATTTGGTTTGCCGAAACTTTGTTACAAACTTCTGCATTTACATTTCTTAGTCTGTAGTTTTCCTCTCTTTTAATGTCTGTATGGTTTTGGTATTAGGGTAATGCTGGTCTCATAAAATGAGCTCAGAATTATTCCCTATTCTTCGATTTTTTGTAAAAGTTAATGAAAAATTTTCCTGTTTTACCATATATGTTCAGTAGAATTTATTACCCTAGCATGTGGCCCTGAAGTTTATATGTGTGGAAGCTTAAGCTTCAAACTCAGTTTCTTTGCTGGATATAGGATTATTTAGGTTATCTGTTTCTTCTTGATTAAGCTTTAATAGTTTGTGTCCCCAAGGAATTTTATTGTTTTACTTAAGTTGTGATTTCACTGCTATACGATTGTTTCTGATATCCCCATATTATATATGCATCAATTTCTGGAATCCATACAGATGCCACTTTTCTCCTACCTGATATTGGTAATTTGTGACTTCTTTCTCTCTTTTTATATGGCTAAAGATTTATCAATTTTATTGAATATCCTTATTGTTTTTCTTATTTTACTGATTTTTTATTTTACTTATTTTCTTATTATACTGATCTTTGATTTGTTTCACATTATTTCCTTTTTTCTTATTACTTGGGGTTTAATTTTTTCATAATTGTTTATGGTATAAAGTGAGGTCGTTCATTTGAGATCTTCCTTCCTAAGATAGGCATTTAATACTATAAATGACCTCTTTAGTACAGCTTTAGTGGCTTCTTAATAACTTTGATGTGCTGTTTTTTTCATTTTCATTCAGCTCAGCATACTTTCTATTTTCTCTTTTGTTTCCCTTGTTGACTCATGAATTATCTTAAAGTTCAAAAGTTTAAAATTTTTTCAAGATTTTCCTTGATACTTTGTTGTTATTGATTTTTGTTTAATTTTACTATAGTCAGAGAAAATACTTTAACTGACTGGAATCCTTTTATTTGTATTGAGACTTATGTATGTAATGGCCAAGAATGTCTTCTATCTTAGTACATACTCCATGAGATTTTGAAAGCAATGTGTATTCTGCCATGAGTGATGTGTTCTTTAAACCCATCAATCAAGTTGGTTGATAGTATTATCCAAATATCCCACCTTCTTGTGTACTTGTATCACATATTGAGAGAAAATACTGAATTTGAAGACTCTAAGACTAAATCATTGAGTATTTAGTTAACCAACTCAGTGTCAAAGGGAAACAACAATGCCAGAATTTGGACACAGGTAGCCAAATCCAGACAGCCAGGTGTTGTGTGTATATAGGCATACGTTACTGTGTATATGCACGTGTGAACTTCATCTTTGAGACTGTAATAAGCAAATATGTCTGGGAAGAGAATGCTAGTTAATTCAGCTTTTTTGTTGTTTTTGTAATTAGCAAGCAATAAAAGAAAGGCAATTAAATTCATAATTTTCTTTTGAATATTATATTTTAGTGATTAAAAAAAGACTGGGAAAGAATATAAAATTATATGTATTGTTAACAGTAGGATGGTGGTGGCATTTTATTTTCCTCCTCTGGATTTCTAAAACTTACTATTATGATACACTGCCTTTATAATAAAAAAGTTAAAAAAGAGTAAAAAAGATTATGAGATGTGAAAAATATGTTAAATATTTACAAAACTCAAACTGGAAAATAGAACAATCAAAACTACTATGCTACACAGTCAACAATTTATAGAAAATATGGCTTACCTTCTATTTCCTATTAAAAAAAGGTATAATTAAAATAAGTTCTTCTAAATATGTATCTTCTAAATATGTATTTTAGCTCTTCTACATATGTATCTTCCTATCACAAAGCCAAGATAATAAGCAAATAAGAATCCTTCAAGGAGCACCTGGGTGGTTCAGTGGGTTAAGCCTCTGCCTTTGGCTCAGGTCATGATCTCAAGGTCCTGGGATAGAGACCCGCATCGGGCTCTCTGCTCGGTGGGGAGCCTGCTTCCCCCCGCGCCCACCGCCTGCTTTTCTGCCTACTTGTGATCTCTCTCTCTCTGTCAAATAAATAAATAAAATCTGAAAAGAAAAAAAAAAGAATCCCTCAAATAGCAATATCTGGGAATCATAAAACAACTTCTTTAAAAACATTATTTTATTCCTCTTCATAAATAACAAATGAGGTGTTCTTTGAAGAGATACATAATCTTCATTTATTAAATCCTCCAAAAATCTCTAAATCTTGTAATTTGTCTCAATTGCAATGATATTAAAATTCAAGGTTTTCAAAAATATAATTTAGTATTCTAGTGCTTATAATTCCAAAATCATGTTAAGCAAAAAAAGTGGCTCACGTGCCTTGGGGATAATGTGTATTTTCTCTACCATCACTGTGGTAGTAGTTACGTGGATAGATAGAGTTGTCAAGACTTACTGAAAAGCACAGTTAAAATTAGTGTGTTTTATTGTATTATGTTGTACCTCAATAAAATTGATCTTAAAAAGACACAGAAATAGGGGAGGAGTGCGGGCTTGGACAAAAATGGCTGAACAGAGGTGGGAAATACAAGCTTCCACTATGTAATGAATAAGTCACGGAAATAAAAGGCAGAGCATAAGGAATGCAGTGAATGGTATTATTTATAGGGATGTAAGGGGACAGATGGTAGTTACACTTGAGAACATAGCATAATGTATAAACTTGTGAAGTCACTAAGTTGTACACCTGGAACTAATGTAATACTGTGTGTCAACTATAAACAAATAATGAAAAAAGTACAGAGCAATAAAGTAGTTCTAGGTCTGAGTTCTACAAAGGAACTAAAGGAACTATAGAAATGAAACTACTGATGCACACACTGACGTGGAGGACAGTGCAGGTAATTTATGCTGAGTGAAAAAAAGCCTATGCTAAAAGGTCAGATACTTTTTTACATAACAATTTTGAAGTGACAGATTTTTCAAAATAGCAAACATATTAGCGGTTATTAGGGGTTAGAAAAGGGTACTGGAGGTAATAGGGAGGGAGAGGTGGTGTGGTTATGTGAGATCGATAGGATAAATCACTGAGTAATGGAAATATTTTATATGACTGTGGGGATAGACAAACCTTCATGTGTGATATAAAAATATGTAAAAATTACATACTTTCAGGGCTTGGGCTTCTCAGTGGAACTAATAACTATAAAGGACTTTGCAAGAAATACTGTGAGCCAGCCAAGCTTGTCTTCCTCAACCCTAATCCCTTCATGGATCAGGAGGAAGAAAGAAAGGGAGGGAAAGACAGTGGACAGTACTGAAATGACACAGAGTCAGTCATGATAGAGGCAGCCAACAAAAAGGAAAAATTAAGTCATGCAGTTGACTAATGGGAGAAAACTAAGGAGGTTAAGATCATCTACATATGTGTTGGTCTAAGTGAAAAATATTTACAGTAGTGGTATAAGAGTAGAAATTTAAGGAAAACTACCAGGTAAATGTAGGGGGTCTTTTTAATTATGACATCCAAGAAAGAGCTTGTCAAATAGATGGATGTATTGATCTGGAGACCAGGGAAGAGGACTATGTTAGAAATACTCTGACCTCAAGTCTCAGAAAAGCATAGTTACCGAGCATGCAGCATATACATTAAGTATACTGACCAGCACATAGTTTATGAATATTTGAAAGATATACCATCTTCTATCTGTCAGGAATAACAGCAATTATAATGACATCCAAATTGTTTTTTTTTAAAGATTTTATTTATTTATTTGACAGAGATCACAAGTAGGCAGAGAGGCAGGCAGAGAGAGAGAGAGGAAGGGAAGCAGGCTCCCCGCTGAGCAGAGAGCCCGATGCGGGGCTTGATCCCAGGACCCTGAGATCATGACCCGAGCCGAAGGCAGAGGATTTAACCCACTGAGCCACCCAGGCGCCCCCAAATTGTTTTGATATTAAACATGTACAAGGGACTTCTCTAAATACTTAATATACTTGATCCAATTTAATCCAATAAAACCCTGAAATATAATTATTATGATCCCATTTTACAGACCAGAAAACTCAAGTTGAGAGTTCCTGGGCTCTTTAGAGGTAAGTTCTGGATTCATATTCAGAAGCCCAGCCTCAGGAACCTACCTTTTTGTCACTGGTTATTTGTCCTCTCACACTGGTAAATCCATCATGCCAAGGTTTATGGTATGTCCAGAATTTCTTAATTCTTAGGTGCCCACATTCTTGTTTCTTTCACTTAATTAACACTAGATATCTAATAAATTTTTTGCACATCTGTATAGTTGGGGCCAATTTTTCCACCTTTCATTCATACACCCAAGATGTGTACAAATAGCTAAAATGAATTGAGTTAGACCAAGTTTAGCACCTCTAAATAAAGTTGTACAAAAAAACCCAGTACTTAATTAAAGAGAGGTCACTTTAAGATATATCAGATTGATACAATGCTTGAGTCTTCTTGATCTAATACTGATTTCTGCTGAGGACAAAAGAGATGTAGCAACTTCATTACTTATATATTAGAAATAAAAATTATTGATGAAAATAAATATATTGCAAGTACATATTTGCATATAAATTTGTTTAAAACTCAGTGTTTTTCTTATAATAAAATGTCATCTCCATGAATTGTTTTTTTTCACTCTAGTGAAAGTGGACCATCTCCACAATATTTTGTAACATACACGAGTAACCTATTCCAATGAATACATCAAGTAAAAAATCTCATAGACCTATCAATACTGCTTACTAGATATTAAGCAGCTAAATGCTTCTGCTTAGTCCATGGTCTCTGTTAGGATGACCCACAGAAACGAATGTACGTGGCTGGTTTCCTGCCCCCTGTTCCACCTGTCACCACCCTCACCCACAATTCTTTTCCAAGACCTTGACACCAATCATAAGGGAACTAGGCAACCTATAACTACAATGAAAAGTCTGAAATGTGTGAGGTACCTGGACAGCAGATGTGGAAAAAGTGCCTAGTATAATATAAAACAACCTCTAAATCTATCATCACCCCTTCTCAGTCATTCCAGGAGAACTCTTTAGGATAAACTGTGAAGAGCGGCTAGAAACGGCTACACGATGCAAGTTGTAGATAACTGATGGCCAAAATACAAACAGGAACAACAACAACAACAACAACACAGAGATTGGAAGTCCTAATACTAAAAATGTTCTTTGCACCAAGTATTGTTTTGGCTGACCTCGCATGGAGTGTCACTCTGCAGGCTGCCTTTATTAGATAAATTCTAATAAAAATCATAGAGTAGCCTGAACAAGTTCAATTTCTTTTACAGATTAACATAAATTTCTAGACATAATGAAGTAGTTGTGGAGGTAGCTGCTCTTCAATAAAATGTATATTCTCAGAGATATCAATGCCACTCTAAATTGCTTTACTCAGTACTCCGCAGCACTAACTTTTATTCTGTTTTCTGTAACAGAAGAATGCAAATAATATCAACAGATACCTGTCCAACACCTTCTAGGGACTGATGCAAAAATTCACTGAAGTATATTTTATATATATTGTAAGATTTGACTGTGTTAATTGAATCACCTGAAATTGGGGGGCGGGGAGGCTTGAATAAATTCCAATCAGAAGACATTCATTCCTACTGAGGTTATCAACTCTCCAAAAGCAGGCTTCTAGCATATAGCTGCTCTCTTTAAAAGCACAACTGAATTGACCAAAATGCCAAATATGTCAAGGCTGGCCTGACACACATTTACTAACACACATACAGACACACACACACACACACACACACACACACACACACACAAACACACCATCGAAGTTATACATTTAGAGAAACTTGCCAACTTCTTCACTGCTCAACACTCTTCAGCTCCCTCTAATATCACTTCTGCTCCCAAAGAGCAGAATTTAAAGCCCAAAGACTGCTTTTTATAAATTCACAAAGACTGCTATTTTCCAGGTATAAGTTACTTGATGATATACATTTTAACTCCTGTCTCCTTCACTCTTGAAACTCCCTCTTTTCTTGACTTCAATAATATTAACCCTCTTGGTTTTTTTTTTTTTTTTAATTGCCTGTTGGCTGCTCCTTTTATGGGATCTTTTTGTTTGTTTTGCATTTATTTTCATCTTCTTGATCCACATACTTTCTCCTATAAAATCTCATTCTTGGCTATGACTTCGACTACCACATATACCTTGTAGAGTCATAGTTTATTTCTTTTTTGCTTTATAGTCACATATCTAACTAGCCACCCAACATTTCTACTTGGATATCTTATAGACTCGGAAAATTCAACACATCTAAAACCAAAATCTTTAACTCTGTCTCTAAATTATATTTCCTTTTTATTCCCTTAGTTTATTCCCCAGGAATTTATATGGGTGGGAAACCTGAGAACCATCACTAAAAGTCCTACTTAAAACTAACATGGCACCTGATATTTACTTCTAAAATAGTACTTACTAATCAGATTGTATCATAGTTATTTTACTTGTTTAACTCAACTCCAATCTCAACTTTACTCCCAACTTTTTTAAGGCAGAAATCTATACCACCTGTGCCTATAAGTTCTAGATAAAACCTGGTATGTTAATATAGAACTATATCAGAAACTCATGTTAAAAATATACAATTTTAAAAGACATACTTCCCAGGAGAAAAAGTATATAATTTGGTCTAATATTACAAGTTCCTTAAAGTCAATGAACTACAAGAATTTCAAAACTACAAAGATTTTTAAACTTAAAGTCTTTTTAGTACATCACAGTAACCTTAACACTTCTTCACACCCAACTTTTTCTGCCTTATCAAGGGAACGTATTTGGCAGAAAATGAGTTGAAAGGGTCATGGACTCAAAGGTGAAAGTTTTACACTGGAACAGAAGATACGAGAAACAGACTTTTGAATGAACTTTTGGTCAATCACATCATCATTATTAAGGAAGGGGCCTAGAGATGTGAAACTAATAAAACAAATCTGTGTTAAGCCTATGACATCTTAATATCTATAGAAAGGAAAAACTGATTCCACGGGTTATTTCTCTCTGTCAAGCTATAACAAATATAAGGTTCAGAGTACTAAGATATTACATTCCATGGAGATATAGCATTTATATAAATATACTTCATGTCACACCAGAACAACCTATTTGAATACTTAGGAGGCTCACTGTTGTTGATCTGTAATGGCAAATGTAAGCCACACCACTAGGAAGAAGGTAGCTTGTGTCCTTTTCTAACAGTCTTTCTTTTTTTAGATTAACGCTTTCGTAACAGTAATAGCATTGCAAAAATGAACATTTATGTTCTGATTTCCCATCCATTGTCTTCACTGCTCTGAAGAACCATAGCACACAGCACAAAGATTAAATAACTCCTTTCTCTTTCTTCTCCATCTTCAAAGAATCAGTTGGCTTCCACTTCACATTCAAGTTTATGCAAAGTAGATTTAATTGCCTGTCACTCACATTGAGAAATGTTTCAAATATAGGTTGCTATTTAAAACAGCTAACAGTTCATACTTTTCACATTTCCATATTCAATTAAATATAAAGGCACTGAAAAGAATAAGTTCTTCAATTACAAAAACATGATATCTAGCCAAGATTTAGGAAACTTAATAATCCAAATTTTGTTTGTTTTGTTTTTAATGATGATTCTCTACACTGGCCAACATAATCCCAAGTGATGCTGGGAAATTATGTAGCAGACTAATGACAGATACATATTATATTTATTCTGGAGACATACACAGATATATTCTTTTTCTTATGAAATAATGGCACAGACATCAAAGGAGTGTTTTTTCTCGTTTTGTTTTCAGACATTTCCTCACTAGAATTGCCAAGATTTTTTTGCTATACCTTGGGGCATACCTCCCTGTGCCAGTAGAGGGTAGCATTGTAGCTACAGAGGTGTAAACCCGAATTGTTGGCACCAGGACAATATCACCCCCCCCACCTCCTGTCATCAACCTTCTAGATACTTTCAGCCCACGAATACTCTAGCAGAGATTATCACTGACTAAATCAATACAGAGACCGCAAATTATATCTGGGTCCACTAACAACTTCTAAATAAACTGGCAGTTCATCAGGAATGGATAACTGTAACAAGAAATGATCAATCCAAAACTGGGAGACAGGAGAAAGATAATACGCCATTCCCCCACTTAAGAGATTGAAGAGCCTGGGGAAAAAGAGAAGGAGGTAAAGCACAAACTGACTTAGAGTCTTACAAGGTTAATGGACCTAAATCCAGTAATTCATTGTTCTACTGCAGTCTTGAACCAGAAAAGAGAGGAGTGACACAGCTTATATGAAGAGAAAAATATAATGGATCTTAGCAAATGTGTGTGTGTGTGTGTGTGTGTGTGTGTGTGTGTGTGTGTGTAAATGTAATAGGTAGATTTATAACAGGACATTCTTCATCCTCTCCAATCTTAGACTTATTTTTTTAATTCTGCAAACTAGACTTTGAAAACTACCAAAGGAAAAATCCTTGCAATTTTCTTTTAAGAGTGAGATAGATGGAAAGTGGGATCTTGTAACTTTCCTGCTTCCCCAGACATCTCCGATCTTCCTTGCCGAGCAATGTTACTGAGGAAAAGCATGCTACCTACCACTTACAAGCTCTAAGACTAAATTTGTAGAGCCTCAGTTTTCTCAATTTTGAAGTGAGAGTTTTAAGATTTACCTGACACAATTATATGACAATTAAATTAGGTTAGGATGATAGAAACAGTTGAATATCAGGAATGGCACCTAGTAGAAATTCCACAAACACTAATTTTCTTGCATCATCCCTTTGGATATCCCAATAAGACTTTAGTATCTTCAGAGGAACACAGTCTCTAATTAGAATTGCAAAAACAAGGGAATCAGAGACAGGATGTAGATTTTTCCCCCCATCTACAACTACCATCTTTAAAAATGACTGCATTTATGGGACTTGTGAAAAATAAAAGACTTGCAAAAAGGAAAAGAGACCTGACCAAGTACAAAGTGTACTAATGGTTGTGGAGTCTTTCAGTATTTCATTTGCTCAACAGAGTATCTCCACACTTGATCTGAGCCAAAAAGCGATCAACAGAGTATCTCTAGTCACACCCCCTGCACTCCACTCCACTGCTGGGCTCTATTTTTACCATCCTACTATTTCTCCATCTTAGCTGGTATGTGAAAGCCTAGTGGAATTAGACATCCTCACAAACACCCTGTTGATCCACTCCAGCATAATGACAAGTTGGGAGTCATGGAGTTAAGTTGTTAAAGGATTTAAAATTCCAAATGGAGAAATATTTGTCATAGGAATACAGTCATAGTTATATAAACACCTTTAATTCCTAAAGTGGCTTATATCTATAGAGCTCATGCATCTGAATATTTAGATGAGTTTTTTTTTATTTCCATTAAAAGAATTAAATTTGGAGGGCAACTAAGAAATAAAAACAAAAACAAAACAAAACAAAGAAACAGAACAAATGTAAAGACTCCTATTCCTCCACTTTCTCTTCTAAAGCTTAGACATTTGCACAGCTGCTAAAAACATCTTTACTGTTAAATTTTCTGTGCTTATGTGGGGGTGGAGGTGATTGAGAGAAGGGGATTTTAATGCCCATAATCCCAGGCAGCTGAATTCTCCAAATGCTTCAGCAGCCTGGAATCTTCTCTGACTTATGGATGCGTGGCAGAGCTGAGGATTTCCTCTATTCCTACTTTAGTCTTTGTTTTCCTCTATTTTGCTCCCCAACAGAGTTTATTTTAAATGAATTCATGGGAACACAAAGTCCTGAAAAATCCATTCTGTGTCCTGACTTCTGACATCACTTATATAAGCATTCATGGATTTAAAATAGGGATTTTTCACTTAAAAAAAAAAAAAAAAGTCTCTTATTATGTTGCAACTCCTTCGGGATCTTGAAGTCTTCTTTTAAAAAGACAAGAATATGTATTACATGGTGAGAATGTGTTTTAAGACTTTCCCTGTGAGTGCCACCTTCCTAAAAGAATCTAATATATTGATTCCGGATATTCCTTCCACTTATCTTTTCTTGTTGCTTAAAATTAGGCCTGGATTGAAAGTCAGGAGACCTGGATTAAAGTAAAACTTTGCCTTATTGAAATAATCCTCTAGGAGAGAGGAAGGTGGCTTGATGATGAAGTTAAAGAAGTTAAAGAGAAGCCACTAGAATGTAGATACATTGTGACATTAGAGTGAGTAGTATTTGCTGAAAAGAAGTGGGTGAGAGATACAGAATGAAGTCAAGGATTATTACAATGCTTTTCCCCCTGGGCAGATACAAACAGAGTTTTGATTTCCTGAAATGGGGATGGGAAGACTGGCAACATCAAGTGTGGAGTTAAAATCGGGAATCTGCTTTAGATCCTGGTAAGATTACCCTGTCTGTGGGACATTGACACAGAAGTGTTGAGTGACACGTGTAACTCAGGTTTGGGAGAGGGGTCAGGATTTGGCGTTGACAATATACGAATGGGATTTAAAGACTCTGGGAAGAGCATCAAGTCAGGGAATTTATGACAGGAGAAAACAGAAAGATCTGAGGATTGAGAACAGTACATGATTAAAGATTGGCGACATGAGGAACCAGCAGAGGAAACCCAGGTGGAGTGGGCAAGGCTGGAAGAGGCCTGAGACAGAGTGCAGCTAAGACCCGGGGCCATGGAAGCATCTGCGAGCACAGAGCTATCGCTGCCTGACCTGCAACTGACCCAGGCGGGGTTTTGTCTTGTTTACTCCTCTAGTCCCTGCTTGGAATAAATTTTGTCCCAAACAAAAATGTAGAAATACAAGTTTTGCATTTGACTGTGTGACCTTAGAGTTACTTAACCTTGATGCTGGTTATTTCCCTTACATTAGTTGGAAAGAGGATGATACATTTTACTTCCCATCCGCAGAGTGTATAAAACTAGTCTTGGAAAGGTAAAATTTCATTTCATGAGGAGCAAAGGAAAGGTTTTAAGAGATTTCCTGTAAACCAGACAAGAATTACAAGAGTTAACATTAAGCTCCCTGATTCTTACTTTCGCTGAGATACACAGCAGCCAGGTGCTTCCTGCTCAGTCTTCAGTGACTGCCGGGCCAGCTTCGCCCCAGCCACATGGAACAAATTCATGGAGGTTGGGAACAGGAAAAGTGAGTGTTTCCCGTATAGGAAGGACCCACGATACTTCTAAGGCAGGGGGAAATATCGACAAAAGTAAAGTATGGTAATGGTTCTAGGTGTTGTGGTACTGATTTGTACATTTTAAGAGACCCTGACTGAACTTGTGTCATGGCGACAAGTTTTCCTAATAATGATGCAGAATTAAAGAATTTTTTATTGAGGGAAGAGGACTGAAATGGGTAAAGGGGGCCAAAATGTACAAACTTCCAGTCATAAAATAAATAAGTCATGGGGATATATGTACAGCATGGTGACTACAATTAATAACTCTGTATTGCATATTTGGAAGTTGTCAAGAAAGTAGACCTTAAAAGTTTCATCACAAGAAGAAAAATTTATGGGCTGCCTGGGAGGTTCAGTGGGTTAAGCCTCTGCCTTCGGTTCAGGTCATGATCTCAGGGTCCTGAGATCAAGTCCCGCATCCGGCTCTCGGCTCTGCAGAGAGCCTGCTTCCCCTCTCTGCTCTGCTCTGCCTCTCTGCCTACTTGTGATCTCTCTCTCTCTGTCAAATAAACAAATAAATAAAATCTTAAAAAAAAAAAAAAGAAAGAAATTTATAACTATGTGTGGTGATGGATGTTAACTAGACATAGTGTGGTGATTATTTCAAAATCATTATATTGTACACTGAAACTAATGTTATGTCAGTTGTACTTAAATGTCTAAAAAGTCTTTTTTAAATGCAAAGGATGATGTATTTTCTATTTTATAGCCTTTGCTTTAAAAATCATACACTCTAGATTTTTCTTTATAATTGATCACCAGAGCCAACTAGCACCACCTCCTAAAATGACCAGTCAGCATTTTCATAGCACACCTGGCTATAGATAGAGCTGTTATCAGTAATCAAGGCCATGGACTCCCCAGTCAGCATCTGCTGGGTGTGTGTTTTTTTTCTCTACAAACCACCCAGCCCCCCACCGCCCCACCTCACTATCTCACTAAAATATTGTGACTTTGGTTTTGAAACATAATCTCTAGTTAAACCAGTTAAATCCTTATTCATTTAATTCTAATTTTAGTTTTCTTTTTAAATATACTACTTAGGCAGTTCTAAAGCTCAACAGGACTATTAATTGTGGTTGCCCAAATTAGCCATTGGATTCGAAAGACAAGACTTATTTCTACTGTATTAAAACCTAAATTTCAAGTTCAAGGGAGACAAGATCTGATCTAGCTGGTTTCCCATAAGTATTCCTCTTATATAATAGTAAGCATGCAATAAATATTTAAGGAATAAATAAAGTTTTCAAATCATTTCTTCCAGTTACCCTGTGGCTTATACCCATATTT
This sequence comes from Enhydra lutris kenyoni, assembly GCF_002288905.1. Classification (NCBI taxonomy): domain Eukaryota; kingdom Metazoa; phylum Chordata; class Mammalia; order Carnivora; family Mustelidae; genus Enhydra; species Enhydra lutris. The sequence goes on along the minus strand of NW_019154100.1, from coordinate 14,635,793 downwards.
TCTTTGGGTCTTGGCTGAAATTTCATGTTTTAAGTGAGAAGACAAACCTATGTAAAATGTAAGCTCACCTTATTTAACTCTCCCCTGCTTTATTTTTCTCCTTTTTACTGATCTAATTTCTTATGCATTTTACTGAATTTCCTTACTTATTGTCCACCCCCCTAATGAAGCTCCATAGGGTAGATATTTCTATCTCTTTTCTAAAGATCAATCCCTAGTGGGAATACAATGCCTGGTACCCAATATTGTTCAGTAAACCTTTGTTGTATTAAATAGATGAGTGAATGGAATGACAGATACCTCCTCCCTGTTAAAGAAGATGTTTTATATCATCCTTATCCCCAGAAGTTACAGTGGATAGGAGGGTGCAGAAAGATGTTTTAATAGAAAGTCAAAGAGAGAAAAACCCAGAGGTTTCTTAGCAAAAAGAACAAACCCAAAGGGGAGTCAGCCTCTTTCCTTCTAACAACAACAGAAGTCTAATTATGAGTGGAGTCCTTGAATGAGAATAAGATTAAATATAAAAGAGAAATGAATAACTTGGGTAAGGCATGCTGGGAATGATTAAGGAGATAGAGAAGGGTGAAAGAGTTACATTTACTATTGTTAAATCCTGTGCTTGTCAAAACTATCTTCCACAACACTGGACAAAAGATAGAATTTTGTTCTTTGCTTGTAGAAAAAAATATTACAGTGCAAGTGTTGATTAGGATATACAAACACCTTATGTATATAAATTAATTCACATGAGTTATTTATTTCTACATTCCTTTTGGCACTAGTGAGGTCTACTTTTCATTTACATCTGGTGGGGACATTTTAACAATTTAAAAAATCAGTGCCTACTATGGAATTGCTTTTTCTCACTATTACAGTGGATGTGTTATCAAAGAAATTAATTCGGGGCACTTGGGTGGTTCAGTCGGTAAAGCGTCTGCCTTCGACTCAGGTCAAGATCCCAGGGTTCTGGGATTGAGCCCCACAGAAGTGGGCTCCCGACTCAGCGGGAAGTTGTTTGTTCCTCTCCCTCTGCTCTTTCCCTTGCTCATGCTTTGTCTCATTCTCTTTCTCTCAAATAAATAAATAAAATCTTATTTTTAAAAAAGGAAATTAACTAATAATTTTTCACTGTATCACCCAGACTCTTTTTGCTCAGCCATAAACCAAGGAATATTACATTTTCCTAGCAAATATATTGTGAAGAATAAATGAAATGATGACTATGGGAGGCCCTTCTAAACTGTTACTCTGTAAATATGAGGTATCATAACATGAGGAAGTAACACTTTTCTTTTAAATGTCGATATAAGATATCTAAAGTTTCTATATGACTGAAGTTTTCTCTCCATCTTTATCTTGTGAGTGCAGGAAGGACTGCTTATTTTCACAAAGAATAAAAATAAAAATTGCCCTGAATCTTACCAGTGATAGATAATGCCTGTCAACTTTTTTGTTTATGTTCTTCCATTGTTTTCTTTGGAGATATAATAATTTTCTATTATTCTGGGTTCTTTTTAACACAAGGCTGGGATCAAGTGTTTAATTTTTTTGTAACTTTTTTTTCAATTACAAAATATTGTGAGTGTTTAACTTATGTGAATAGTCTACAACATAATGGTTATGTAAATAACAATGAAAGGCTCATTGTATAACTATACTTAGATAACATTTTTCCAAATGTCCATATTATAAAAAATATTGCAGTAAACATCCTTCAAGATAAATATTTGCCCATTCCATGACTAATGTGTTAAGATGATGGGAAAATTTTAGAGGGAAAATTCCTAGGTCAAAGTATAAAGACATATTTAAGGTCCTTGATACTTTTTGCCAATTTACTCTTAAAAGATTAGAATTGACAACAACTTTAACTAGAAATGTCTTAAGATGCGTATTTTTCATGTATTATTACCAATCTCTATAGGCCTTAAAAAAACTTGTCAGTTAGACAAGAAAAATGTTATTAGTGTAAATGTATATATACACACTCACATATATACACAGTTCTATACACACATATATACAAATATATGTAAGTACATACGTAAACATGTATAGAAATATTGCTACTAGGGGTGTCTGGGTGGCTCAGTCAGTTAAGCAACTGCCTTTGACCCAGGTTATGATCCCAGGGTCCTGGGATTGTGCCCTACATTGGGCTCCCTGCTCAAATAAATAATAAAATATTTTTTTAAAATTAAGAAAACAAAAAATTGCATTAGTAGAAATACTACTACTAGACATTGTTTTTTCTTCTAATTTACACTATTTAGTGTTTGTTTCTTTTACAAATTCTATTTTTCTTATCTTTACCAAAATATTTTATTGTCATAATATAGATCTCTTTTCCAACATCCACTTCTAATCTTCATATCAGGTGCTATACACTATATTGGTAAGAGTATATATTTTCTGTTTCTTTAAGATAGAAAGGTTGTAAACACAGTAAAATTAGTTACTTCATAAAGGCTAGAATCCCAGATTCAGGATATATATATATTATATACCTATATATATTATATATAGATATATAAACATGGATGTAGATAGACATAAATACAGAAATGTATACAGACGTATCTGTGTGTATGTGCATATAGATACAGATAAAAATTTAGTACAGCCTTGACAGATTATCTCTTTTAATTCCATGGGACTTTTAGAAACATTTATTATTACTATTGCTTGCTACTTACTTATTAATGAGATTTTTCTTAATGCCTTGTGTACCCATATGTGTAGATTAACCATCTCTCAATGCTGTTTCAGTTTGTTAAAGATACTGCAAGTAACCCTTCACTTAATGTCTCTGTGTCCTGTAGGGACTGGACAAATCTGTTCTGGACTAATTTAAATCCAAGTTTAGCCAAATGAATATGATGATGAATATGATGAAATCCAGCTCTGGAAGAATCGAAAGGAGTGCCTCATGTGGCTATTCAGAGGCAAACTCTAACAAAGTCTACCTTCCTCCTCCATATTCCATTTAGAAAGTTAGAATCATAAATCTGAGTTCTAGAATTTTAGGATTTTTTTTTTTTAGATTTTATTTATTTATTTGACACAGAGAGAGAGATCACAAGTAGGAAGAGCAGCAGGCAGAGAAAGGGGGAAGCTGGCTCCCCGCTGAGCAGAGAGCCAGATGTGGGGCTCCATCCAGGACCCTGAGATCATGACCAGAGCTGAAGGCAGAGGCTTAACCCACTGAGCCACCCAGGCGCCCCTAGAATTTTAGAATTTTAAAATTTTCTAAAAATCATTCTCTCTTTCCAGAGAAAGGCCACAAAGGTCAAGGAATTAAAGCAACTTGCTCACAAGGCAGTTAAGTAATAGCCCAATTCCTAAGCTACTTATCTTGCCACAAAAGTTCTTCTGATCTTGTGTTGTCTCCAAAAATGTCTTTGCCAAACTTGTACATTAACAGAGTTCCCTCTGAGCATCTGACTCGTCAGGTCAAGTGGACGTGGTTTCCTCAGGGAGGGTATCCTTGCAAGGCTGGAGATTCGACGTCTATGTGAGGGTCCTTAAATAGCTCTTTCCTCAACTCCTACTAAGTTTGTTTTAGTGTTAAATTTGGTAACAGGGTGTTGAATGGAACATTTCCTGTTATCCTGGAATTGTGGTTAAGGCTCAAAGCATAGGATAAAGAAACATACATTCTAAAGCAAACACCCTATATTTTAAAGAAAACAACCGACAATGGAGCCAGACATCTTCCAAGGTCATTTTAAGACAGCAAAGCTGGCACTTCTGCCATCCACCATCCCCTTCCTATCAGTATATGAGCAAGGAACAAGGCAACCATGGGGATCTGGGGTAAGATGAGAGAAAGAGACCTGAGCAAAGCGTCACATGTGAAGTCTAGAGTTTATGGTGATGCTTCTCTTTCCAAAGGTAAATTGAGAGTACATTCTGAGAAAAGTACTTGACAAGATAAGAGAGACTGCAGACAGAGGAGCCTTTTATTCCTCCCTAACTGGAACTCCACTAGCGGCACACTGGGTATGTTCACCATGCTGCTGTCACTGGGAGCAAAGGGAAGAATACGAGAGAGTTGTTGTGAGCCTTCGTCATGCATCTCATCGTGTGGTTTTGGGGTACATGTGAACGTAAGACTGACACATGTCTTCCAGGAAACAGAAGCCCATTGAACAGCCTATGCTAGCAGACAATGAGGAAATCACAGTGACATAAACATGGGAAATAAATGGGGGCAACCACAACTTCTGTTAGAGAACACCCAAAAGAAAACTCGGTGTTGACATGGTTCGGTGTGAATGATCATGGAAGTTACAGAGGGAGAGAAAGTTGTATTCTTCTCAAGAAGTAAGAAGCCAGGTAAGATAATCCCACCCAAGAATCTCATGAATGATACAGACAGACTGTATGGAGGCTGAAAGAAGACATACCTGCTCTGTGGAGGAAACTAAGGAAAGCTAAACCCTCTACTCCAAGGCCACACATACCATAGTAGGCACCATTTTAGCACAATCCATCAGAAGGAGATAAAGATGGAGCAAATATAGAGCAAAGCCAAGGCAGACTCAGACCAAGAACAGAAAAGAAAACCAGTGATGTAGGCTAACCCCAACCCTTCCTTCTTATCCCAAATTCTAGGAAGCTAGACCCAGATAAAGGAGAGCAGAAGAGAAGGAAGAGGGGGCAACTTCTGCCCCTCTGTTTTCCAAGTTTCTACAAGTCTAGGCAGTGATGGAGCTGTTATAATTTCTAAGATTAAGTAGATTGAACTTTTCATACCAGTAACCAGAGAATTGGAAAGGAAAGAGAGGTTTAAAGTAATTGAAGGTGACAATTGAAAATATTTAATTTTCTTGTAAGGGCATAAAATTTTATATTTTGTTCTTAAACCATTCCTTTCAGTATCTGGTTGAGCTTAAGTACACCGTAAAAATACTTTGGGTTTAGGGGTTCCAGGGTGGCTTAGTTGGTTAAGCCTCTGACTCTTGATCTCAGCTCAGGTCTCCATCTCAGGTTGTAAATTCAAGCTCTGCATAGAGCTCCATGCTAGGTGTGGAGCATATATATATATATATATATATATATATATATATTTTTAAACTGAATGTATAATTTGTTTAAAAAGGGTATTTAGATGAAATTCTTCAGGCTCTCCACCAAACAAGATAAAAATGAGAAATCTGTAAGCAAAACTAAGAGTAACTAAGAAAATCTTTAGTTAAAATGAGTAGACCTAATAGATATGTCCAGTAGATAAAATAGTAAATAAACAGAATTAGTAGAGAAGTCTAATATAAACACAGTCATCAATAAATGGTAGTTACTCAACCCAGAAAACTGGATTTATCCTCAGTCTTTCTGTCCCTCCCTCCCCACCCTCCTGCCGATCACCCAGTCCTGCCTGCTTTGCTTCCCGAACATTTTTCACACTGCTTCACCTTCAGCTCTGTGGTGGCTGCCGCAGTACAAATGGTCAGCATCTCGTCTAGTGAGCAACTTTGTCTCGCTTTGGCCTCCCTAAGTCCACTCTCCACACATCACACAGAGATGTCTATAGGACAGCATAGTGTAAGGATTTCACATTGTCTCTGTCCCTCAGAGCATAAGCACAAACTCAGGAGAATGGCATCAGCCAGAGGGACCTCTGGATCCACTTCCTGTTCTCTCCATTTTGTATCTTACTCTATGGAATCCAGCAATCCTGAGTTACTTGTATGGTGTCACGGGGCTCTTTCTCTTTGCTCAAGCTGTTTCCTTCTAACTCCTGATTGCATTTTATTGAGCTTTTGTGATCATCTAGAACGCCCTCCCCAACTCTCCACATTGGAGTGAGTACCTGTCTTATATACTGACCACGTACCCACTACATGCCCAAGTGTAGGGAAATTATCTCTAATGTGTTTTCTTTCTAACTACGTTGTAGAAGTGTCTACTCAAGGGCCAGTATTCAACATCTCTAATCCAGATAGATGCCTCCCTCAAAAAGAGAAATAAAATGTAAAACTAAACTAAATGCTAGAAAGTAAAAATTAACAAAAGGTCCCTGGGGTAAAGCCCTTTCAACATGCCAAACAGTGTGCTAAGAATTTTCTCTGTGTCATCTCATCTAATCTTTATAATATTCCCATAGGCTGGTGCTCTTGTGACCTTTGTTTCACAGATGGGGAGCATGGGATCTACTTAAGTCCTTAAGTAATTGGCCTAAGGTCACAGAGGTGCTGTGGCTAAAGCCAAGATTCCAAATAGTCTCTTGGCCTTAAGTGCTCAACCCACATGCTACCAGCTAATTTGCAAAATTTCCTTTTGTAAATGACTAAACTACAAATCCATGAGTAGCCGGAGCAAAGACTGTTTTAAAAAATAAATGAATTACATTATATGTTAATTTGAAAATTTTAAAAATTAAAATTTTATTTAAAAAATAAAATTCATGAATTAATCACTGCTTTATTTCCGTAATACATGGCCTTTTGGCCACAGGAGAAGGGTATATTTTATTCTCTGCTATTTATTTCCTCATGCTCAGTTTCATCAATAATCAGGCTGTTTGCTTCCATTATCCCTCAGTGAAATAGCACGCTTGAATGGTAAATTCCTACTTATGGGAAGAAATAAGCAGTGGGAAGGTAAATTGCTAAGATCAAACTCATGAGTTAATTTGACCCATGCCTCCAGAGAATTCCAATTATAAATGGGAAGCAAACCACCAAATGATACCCCTCTTAGCTTTGTGAACAGTTAAATACAAAAGAGCAGAGGCAAATATAAACCTAAAAATCCCTATGGGGAATTTGCAGGTAAAATAAACAATGAGTCTACAACTGTATAAGTTGCACAAAGTCAGGCAAATATTGAAAATCAGTTCAATCAGGAGTTCCTCTGAACATGTCATTTCACATAAACAAATACAGACTATTCCTCACAAAACATATTTCTTAGGGCTTCTGGGCTTCTTTGTGACTGTATTTTAAGATTTAAAAATTTTTTTAGTTAGTATAAAACTCTAAAGTGGAATGAAGACTTAACACAGTTTATTATAACAAAACGATTTCTTTTGAAAAAACACAGACTTCATGGTAGTGAATCAATGCTTTCAGAAACACTTGTAATATTTCTTAAAATAAAATCACAACCCAAAGATTAAAATGAGAAACAAGCATAGTAAGGGCTATGGGAAATATTGATTATACAATCTATAAAATAAAGGATAGCAGAAAGAATCACCGTTTCTCTTAAACATCCACACATCAAAGTGAGGAGTGCCTAAAAACCAGATTTGGGGTTGTAAAGGGCTTGTCAGTTTGGGAAATTGTGCTGGTATGATAGGAAGCCATTGGGAACATTGCCAGGCAAGCTACTTTAGATATCATGTAAAAAGAAAGGTTTCAACACCAAATTAAAATGCTTGAATCATACAGCTTCCTGACTCGATCTTAAATACATAGCGGGAAGTTAGTAGGAAGAGATGGGCTATGTCAACACACTTAGGACAGGGGTCCTGTGTCATTCCTGGACTCATTTCCCCAGTAGACTTCATGACTACTTGGCGTCTAAGCCCTTCTGTTTTTCTTTGCTCGGGTTGCAATGACAAGCAAGGTACCACAACATGGGTGGCTAACACAAGAGAAATTTACTGTCTCTTTTCTGGAGGCTGAAACATCAAGGCCATAGAGTTGGTTCCATCTGAGGACTGGGAGGGAAAATCTGTTCCATGCCCAGGCCCCAGCTTTTGGGGGTTTGCTGGCAATCTGTGACAATCTTTGCATTGGGCTTCACCCTGTTCCCTGCCTTCATCTTTACCTGGCATTTTCCCTGTATTTGTGTGTGTGTGTCTGTATCCAAATTTCCCCTTTAGATAAGAATACCAGTCTTACCAGATTAGGGATCCTTACAACTCCAGTATAATCTCATCATAAATAATTACAATTGCAGTGATGCTATTTCTAAATAAGGCCACATTGTGCCATTCCAGAGTTTAGGACTCCAACATGGGAATTTCAGGGTATGGTAGTTAATTTTTTATTTCAACTTGACTAGGCCATGGGATGCCCAGATAACTCGCTGAACATTCTTTCTGAGTATGTCTATCAGAGTCTTTCCAGAAGACATTAGCGTTTGAATTAGGAGACCAAGTAGAATAGATCTCCCTCCCCAGTGTGAGCGGCCATCATTCAGCATATTGAAGTCCCAAATAGAACAAAGATTTGATTTCGCTCTCTCTGCTAGGCTGCTTGGGCCAAACATAGGTCTTCCTACTATTGAACTTGTACTACACCATCAGCCTTCTTAATTTTCAGAACTCCAAACTTAGGCAGGAATCATACTTTCCTGGGTCTCCAGTTTGCAGACAGCAGATCATGGGACTTCTCAGCCTTCATAACCACATGAGCCAATTCCTTGCAACGAATCTCTCTCTTTCTCTCTCCCTGTATATATTTATATTCCACAGATATACAGGTATATAGTAAATATGGGTACATAGTATATAAGATATACAAAATACGGATACAATATAGATGATATTCTACAGATAATGTGTATTATTGGCAAACCACTGTCATATACCTGAAACTAATATAATTACACTTCAATTAAAAATTAAAATTCAAAAAGTATTCTACAGATACTGTTTCTTTTTCTGCAGGATTTTGACAAATACAGAGGGCAAATGGCACAATTCAACCCATAACATCTTTCATCCCTTCTCCTCCTACACATGTGCTGTTTATCTCTGTCCACACAGCTCACAAGCCACTTGCTTGTATAATCCCTTTCACCTTTATTTTTTTTATCTCTATAGAAAAAACAGAATATTCTTAAATAGAGCAGCAAACACACATCCTCAGCCAACTAGTCAGCCAACTACTTTCATCCATAAAATAATGCAAATCCAAAAGAACCTACTGGCCTACAGATTGTTTAGTCATTTGGCCAGATATATGAAAATCCTGGCCTTGAACTGCAGTGGCCCAGAAAGCCTTTTATCATCATTATCAAAGGGCCAGGCTCTTGAATCAAAAGTGACACCACTTGCCCATCCTCAGAGGCAGGAAGCTAAATGGCAGTAGGATGTGTACCCAAAAAAAATCACATCAATCTGATGAGGCTCAAAAGAAGGGCTGGCTTCTATTTTATATGTGAGAAGAATGAAGAAAGATTGAGAGGTGAGAGACAGCTTTTCAAGAGATTTTGATTAATGCCTTGCAAATGCCAGGGAACAACATGTTTCCTGTGCATTTCCAGGCTTAGCAGGCTATTTTGCTTTCGTTAAACATTGATTCTTAGACCTGCAGGAACTGACACACTGCAGAATCTGCACAATAGCTAGAGAATCATTCTTCAGTAGAGATAAAATGCTACAAAGAACAATGAAATAGAAACTGTAACTCCTAGCATTTTCTAATTCTCTAATATTTGCAAATTTAGAGCCGAGGTACAAAGAGGACGTGTGACTTTTTTATTTTATTTTAGAACAGAGTTTGAAATTATAAAGAGAAATACCTAGATCAGCATTTGTCCTAGAAAAAAAACAAAACAAAAAAAAAAACTCACTAAGAAATCTAAGATTTTCCTCCCACTTTCCTATCTGCATCTCCTTCCTCTGTCCGGGAAGTCTTTCTATATGCTCTGGCCTGTATTAGTGAAACCTGTAAAAATATTGATCAATAGCTAGCTTACTAACTGCTAAGCATTTAATTCTCTACATATTTGCCTGTCAGAATGAGCCAGAGATGTTGTGTTCCACCCTGAAGACTCAGATTTAGCAAATCCAGGACTGTGCTCTAACGGTCAAACTTTAAAAGACTTCTGCAAGTAGTCTAGACGGAGCAGCCAGCCTGAGAACCTCTAGTTTGACCTCTTAAAGGCTAATACACGAATGTGTGCTCATCCAAAGAAAAAAGTGGGTAAAAAGAAAAAAAAAATTGTTCCCAAAGCCACAAGGCCCTCATTTTTCTCTCCAGAGCAGTTTTGCAGAATTTTTTAGTGACATAAATATTGTTAAAAATCTTTTGAGTGTACACTGGCAATATCTGATTTGCCTTACTTAAACATTACATTTTTGGAATACTAAATTAATATATATTAATTGTACAAAACATACACCAGGTGTGATTTTTAAAGGATGAAATAAAGTGAATATACTGAGGACTGCATGGGCCATTTCGAGCACACGGAGAAGTAAGGACCCTCTACCTTGGGGTTCCTTCCACGAATTGTTTTGAAGAACACAATCCACCTTTTCTGCTACTCTTTACAGTTTGTTAATGATGTCACCATGTATTTCAACACCACTCTACAGTTTACAGAGTACTTCCATGCCTAGGATCATATTTGATGCTATTTATCTATGAGAACGGGCTAATTAATGCGAATAATCTCTTACCCATGAGGATACGAAGGCCCTCCAGGACATTTTCAAGGTCACAGAGTTTAAGATGGTGGAACTAAGGATAAAGTCCAGATTTTTTATCTCAAAATTGATTGCCTCATAATCCAAATATATGTATATATAAATACATATATAAAATTCATGGAATGAAAGTTGTTCTCATTTACCCACTATTAGGTATTTTAAGCTTAAACACAGGATGAAGAAATGTTTAGGAACCGCATTTACTTTCTCCGGCTACCCAACCTAATAGCATGTATACAGGTCCTGCCAAAGACATACTTTGACTTAAAAAAAAAAAAAAATGTAGCTTTTGATGTGGGCTAAAGTATATACACATACATAATCTCCACCCCAAAACATCAATAGCGTTAGGATTGAGAAACCCTAAGACAGCAGTCATGGAAGTTTTAACTCTGAATCATTGCGAGTAGTTAGGGAAGTTTATACAACCTCCCAGAGCAAAAATATATACACACAAAATACTGCACATTCTCAGGGTGTTCACGGACTTCCTCAAGCATATTCGTAAAGCACATGGTAAGAACACTCGAGCTACAGAATGAAGCAAGTGATGTATAGGTCCCGAAGCCTTCCACTGAACTGACCTTGTTTTTCACAACTCTTCAGAGACGTGAATCCCTGTAAGACGTATTCTGGGACTCCTGCTAGTCAACCAGAAAGTCAGATTCAAAAGGAGCTTATGGATCTGTATGCATGAGTGCTTTGTGGGATATTAAAGTCATTCATTACCTAATTAAGTAATATTTGTACATTTTAATTGAGAAGGAGGTCCGCATAATCTCACTCCACATGACATTTTTAATCAAAAACTAAAAGGCCACTAATCTCAAAGTGGACTTGGTGGGTTATTTTATTTCATTTCCTCTAGTCCTTCTGAGAGAGATTAGAGGATTTGCTTCATAAAGTCTATCAGGCAGTGATTAAGAGGGCCCCTGGTGGATTATAATATTTTGTCTCATAAGGATAAGAATGAACACTCCATGAAAGTCTTGTCAGCAGACTCTGAATTTAGGGGGAAATTATGAAATAGGCGGTTTGTCTTCAGTCACCTTTACTGTCTCTTTCTCTGCTCTTTCTCCCCTTTTGGGGCAAAATTCCATCTGCCCAGTTCCCACATGAGTCTCCTGTTAAAATCTGTTGGTAATAGACATCAAACATGAATTCAGCAATGCATACTTTTTTCAGTATGTATTGCTCAAGCTTTAAAAAAAACTCATGGAATGAAAGTTGTTCTCATTTACCCACTGTTAGGTATTTTAAGCTTAAACACAGGATAAAGAAATATGTAGGAACTGCATTTACTTTCTCCAGCTACCCAATCTAATAGCATGTATACGGGTCCTGCCAAAGACATACTTTGAATAAAAAAAGAAAATGTAGCTTTCAATATGGCTAAACCTTACGGTGCGATCTATGGAGTGATCACATTTTATCTTACCTAAAATAAGTCATTTAAACAAGCCAAGTCCTTTATCTATGAATATCAATTAAATGAGTTATTTATAAAATTTACGTTTTTAAAGTTGCTGTCCTCTTTCTCTCAGTAACTGAAATCTAGTTTAATATCTTCTGCACCATTTGGAATTCAGAGAATGGCATTTTCTGCATGTTTATTTAAGCTTAACAAATATTTTTGAAAGCTCATTATCTGTAGGATCATAAAATCTTGAAACCTACCAAATTCTAATTAGGTAAAGGCACATAAATCATTCAAAAACATACATAAAGCCTTTAAAGAAAGCATAATTTGAGTCAAAATATAAGCAAAGCCATTAAAACATTGCTTAAATAAAAATTTTCTTACTCAAGTCTCTCATACAACAGAGAGAGAAAGATACATTCAGGGTTCAAGCAATCAGAGAGGAAGCTGAGAAGCTCAGGGGTCTCCTTTTCTATAGCAAACAAGATTCTCAAATGCCTGGAGTCCATAAAGCTTTTATTAGATTTCAAAACCAACTTCCTTACATTCGTGCTGGGCAACACTGTAATGAATCTAACACAATTCTTTTCTCTTCAAGGTAGCTATTCCAACCACTATTACAAAAACAAGAGGTTTTAGGAAAGGTATTTTATAATGTTCCAGTCTAGAAGCCTAATCAATGCAACCCAGCCCTCAACGGATGTCCCAATTGATTCTTTCTTTGCCACACCAGATGTGAAGTTTCACCCCAAATGAAGACCTGACAAAATTTAAAAGTATCACTATCCTGGGGCACCTGGGTGGCTCAGCTGGTTAAGCATCTGCCTTCAGCTCAGATCATGATCCTAGAATTCTGGGATCGAGTCCCGTATTGGGCTCCTGCTCAGCAGGAAGCCTGTTTCTCCTCCTGCCCCTCCCCTCTGCTCATGCTCTCTCTTTTTCTCTTTCTTAAATAAATATATTTTTAAAAAGTCACTAGCCAAAAGAAATGAATGTTCCTCTTTCCAATTCCAAACTTTCCATAGCATTATTATATATTCATATATGTATTCTAAGTACGCCCCAAGTTTATGCCAACCACTCGTGATGCCAGTCACCTCCACTCGCACAAGCCTCATATGGTTTCTCCTATGGTGGGCACTTATTCAAGGAATGGTTGTGTACATCAGGGAAGACTGCTCTACCATCCTCAAAAGCTATTCATCACACACTGCTGTCAATCTGCCATTGCCTTTTCACCCTCACTTATCAATGTCCCCAAATATTAACAAAATCCGTTAACTCCACAGTTCCAGTGCTCCCCTCACTTTGTCTCGTGTGGCTGTTTGTTGGTTCTCTCTCAGTCGTAACTACAACTTCCCACCCCATAGCACTCAGGTACCAAAGTTCTTTTCTAGACTCTGGATTGACTGAAGTAGGAAAGAAACACTTAAAAGTTTGGGTAGATCTGGACACTTATTATTATGACCGAACACAGAATAAAATATATTCAGGGTAAAACCATTCTTAAAACTTGACAACCATGTCCATAGCTGGTTACATCCCAGTGCAAAATGAAAATGCTGGGGTTCTTGTTCAAAAAGCAAGAAAAAGTATGAAAGTCACTGAAATACAAAACACTTTATGTTTTGCAGTTTCTTTCAAATAGTCTTGGTGTCTTCTGTTTGCTTGCTAAGAGACGATAGACCTTCAGAGGCCTAATGGGTGCCCTCTATTGTAGCTCAGTGCATGTGTGTGCCTGGCCCTCCAGCTATCATGGTCCCTTTCTCCCCAGGCATGAAACCAGTATCTGTGTCTCGAGTGGGGATAGGTATGTCAATTTCCTTTTCCCATCAGCTTATTTCCCAAGCCACAGCAAACAGATGACTCCCACAGAATTGTAAGCTCCAAGCCAAGACATACTCATTAGCTGAATGGGTAGACAAGAGGCTAGCACCACACTCCCAACCTGATCTTGCCCACTTTCTCTTAAGTGTTTACTGTCCACTCTACCAAATATAGGGCTGACGATGGTAATAGGACTATATTCAACACAAGAGTGGCAGCTTACACTATAAGAGTAAACAAGAGGAGAAGAAATGCCTTCATTCTGTGGACTCCTTACTTAAGCTTAGCTTTACTTAGGTTTTTCTTATCAGGATAGCTGACATATATACCATTGGAATCCATTATATCTGGTGTTTGGAACATCCTACAGAAAAGTGGAAAGAATTTTTTTTTTTAAAAGGGCCACAGTTGAGTACCAAAGTATTACAAAGATCATATTGATAAAAAATGTGCTGTTCCATAAAACACCTTTGGATAATTCACCAAGCCTCAGATTTAAAGCTGTACCAACATAAGGGGCGCCTGGGTGGCTCAGTGGGTTAAAGCCTCTGCCTTCGGCTCGGGTCATGATCCCAGGGTCCTGGGATCAAGCCCCACATTGGGCTCTCTGCTTGGCAGGGAGCCTGCTTCCCTCTCTCTATGTCTCTGCCTGCCTCTCTGCCTACTTGTGACCTCTGTCTGTCAATAAATAAATAAATAAATCTTTAAAAAAAAATAAAAATAAAAAAATAAAGCTGTACCAACATAAACATTTAACCAAAAGATCGAAGTGTTTTCTAAGATGCATTTTCTTAAAAATCCTGAGTAAAGTAATCAAGTTTACTTCCTACTCATCAGATTAAGTATCTCACAGAATCGGGCACACTTCGCCTTCTGAATGTCAACCATACAGTGATTATTTTATTGCCTGGCAGCAGAAATTTCCAGACAACAAGAAAGAAAGAGAAAATGTGTGTATGTCAGAGAGAGGGGGCGGGAGATTCACCAGACCATTTCTTATATAATCCAATATCCAAATTATATTTAATCCTAATATGTTCCCTGTTTTCAGTCTTCTGGAAAGTGAGAGGCTTCAACCTTCCAGACATTCTGGTTTCTAGATCTAGAAGCGTGCCTCTCCAGGCTTGAGACAATAAACAGTGTTTTCTAGGCTCATCACTGAGATCACACAGTCTTAACTTCAACTCCCCTTCCATCAAACAAATGGGTGTTCTGACCCTTTACCAGACAATAAACTTCTCAGGCTTGAGAACACATTAAGCGAATACCAGAGACAAAACCTTCACACCTCTCCCATGAAGCCTCTTCTTTTACCTCATTAGGGAAATAAAGAGAAAGTTTTCTTCCAAAATAGATCATGGAGGCATATAAAAAGTGCTTCAAGCAGAGGATTTGCACATGGTTTAATTCTCCGCAGGGTACATGGAATTACCTCGTCAGCGAAAGTGCATTGAAGAAGGCTGGCGTCTTAAATAAAGAACAATGGCCTTATTTTACTACCAGCCTCTTGATCATTTAGCAAAATATGTTTCATGACAAATATAAAAATGTTTTGATCCCATGTTGGAATGTTCTTAAGGACCATCTGAAACAACTAAATGGGAAAACAGGCAATTCGATGCACTTTTGAAAAAAAATTTTTTTTTTAAGGTTTTATTTGACAGAGGTCACAAGGAGGCAGAGAAGCAGGCAGAGAGAGAGGGGGAAGCAGGCTCCCCGTGGAGCAGAGAGCCTGATGTGGGGCTCGATCCCAGGACTCTGGGATCATGACCTGAGCTGAAGGCAGAGGCCTAACCCACTGAGCCACCCAGGCGCCCTGAAAAATTTTTATAAATAATTACGCATACAGACTTTTGTTAATGAGTATTCCCAGAAGTTTTTACTCTAATAAATTAAGTAGTTTTTCTGTGTTACAAAGTTATTTTTAAAAAATGGCTGTTTGTTATGTTAAAGTTCTAAAGAGATGGTTAATAATTAATGAATAGCAACTAGCTAGAGGATTCCACACATACATTGAAGGAAATATTTTTCCCCTGTGTCCCTCATATTTCTTCAGGTACTAGCCAGTCAGTGGATAAATGATAATGAGAAGATATATGATCAAGATAAATTTTACTAGGTATTGAGAAAAGGGTTTGCTCATGTTTCTACGTATTAAGGAGACAAAATTAAACCTTTCCTCACTATCACACCTCCAAAGGAGTCAATATTTAATAAAAAAATATTAACTTTGAAGTAATAATGCATACTTTCTGTGATAGCACATATACAAATTCAAGCAGTATAGATAAAATCAGATTTAAACATATAAATTTATTTTTTAAAATTTCTGAATAAACCACTTGAGTACTTAGGCAATCAGGAAAATGCCTTATTAT
This sequence comes from Enhydra lutris kenyoni, assembly GCF_002288905.1. NCBI lineage: Eukaryota > Metazoa > Chordata > Mammalia > Carnivora > Mustelidae > Enhydra > Enhydra lutris. The sequence continues at coordinate 14,619,775 of NW_019154100.1, read as the reverse complement.
ATACCTACTCTGAGTTTCTGTCAGAGTGCAAAGACAATCTTTTTGAAACGTAATGTACTGGGAAAAATCAGTGGACCCAAAGTAGAGAAATTTAGATAAAATTATGGTGCTGCCATTTATCCTTTTCCATGACTTCCTTTAAACCCTTTAAACAAAGGAACAATAATGTCTTTCCATTTTAAACACAGGAACACAAGGGAAAAGGAAAGGAGATACAGTCACTCTGTATTATAATACAGTTATAATTCCTTGCATTTATATACATCATGGGACATGTCATGATCTTGAGGCATAAGAGATATGTAATAAAAGCTCAATATTTATAAAATCTTTAAACATTTATATTGGTTCAGTTTCCCAAACAACTTTTTTTAAACATTTACATTGTATATACCATCATTTGGGATTCAAAGTTTAAGATAAGAGTATGGTAATTTTTTAAGGAAATTACTTGAGTAGTATGCACTATGTGGTGCCCATATGGTCTCAAATATGGGAGATAATTTCTCTCAGTATCTCAGTTTTGACCTTGTACATAGTATTTCACTAAACAAAATTGATATCCTAGGACTTTAAATGACACTAAGAGTGAATAAAATTTTGAAAAACCCAAATTCACTTTGTAGTACTTCAGAAATGATTAGTAAGTAGTGTTATCCATCTACCAACGTAACAAAAATAAGGTGTCGCTCAGAAAGAGTTAAAGGTAGTAACCTGCGCTGGAGCTCTTCAGCTTTAAATGCTTAGAGGTTTTATTTTAGAGCTAATGAAATTTAAGTCATGGATGAATAACACAACACACATGGGGTCCTGGGATCGAGCTCCGCATTGGGCTCTGCTCAGTAGGGAGCCTGCTTCCCCCTCTCTCTCTGCTTCCCTCTCTGCCTACTTGTGATCTCTGTGAAATAAATAAAATCTTTTAAAAAAACGAGTCATTTAAGTCCACTTCTTTTAAATAAAATAATGTATGTAACATAGAAATACAACTGATCATTTAACTCATGATAGCTGCTTTCTTCTTATGCCCCATTCTGGCTTTTTTACTTTTTTTTTTTAAATTTGATCATTTATTCATTTAATGTCTATCAAATACTTAATTTTCTATTTCTGTGATGGTAGTTCCCATATTCTTTTTTTAAAAATTTAATTTTTTTCAGTGTTCCAAAATTCATTGTTTATGCACCACACCCAGTGCTCCATGCAATACATGCCCTCCTTAATACCCACCACCAGGCTCACCCAACTCCCCACTCCCCTCCCCTCCAAAACCCTCAGTTTGTTTCTCAGAGTCCACAGACTGTCATCGTTTGTCTCCCCCTCCGATTTCCCCCAACTCACTTCTCCTCTCCATCTTGCAATGTCTTCCATGTTATTCCTTATACTCCACAAGTAAGTGAAATCATATGATAATTGACTCTCTCTGCTTGACTTATTTCACTCAGCATAATCTCTTCCAGTCCTGTCCATGTTGATACAAAAGTTGGGTCTTCATGCTTTCTTATGGAGGCATAATATTCAATTGTATATATGGACCATATCTTCTTTATCCATTCATCTATTGAAGGGCATCTTGATTATACAGTTTGACGACTGTGGCCATTGCTTTAATGAACATTGGGGTACAGATGGCCCTTCCTTTCACTACATCTGTATCTTTGGGGCAAATACCCAGTAGTGCAATTGCAGGGTCATAGGGTAGCCCTATTTTTAATTTCTTAAGGAATCTCCACACTGTTTTCCAAAGTGGCGGCACCAACTTGCATTCCCACCAACAGTGTAAGAGGGTTCCATTTCTCCACATCCTCTCCAGCACTTGTTGTTTACTGTCTTGTTGATTTTGGCCATTCTAACTGGTGTAGGGTGGTGTCTCAATGTGGTTTTGATTTGAATCTCCCTGATTGCTAATGATGATGAACATTTTTTCATGTGGCTCTTTACTTCTGACAGCAGACTTCCAAATTCCTACTGAAATCACTAGATCTTCTGTCTATAAGAATTCCCAATTAATAATGAAGTTTAACAGGATAGCATGAAGAGACAAAATTTAGTTTTAAAATCATTATTCTTATGTTTCCATAAAATCATAAACTCTATTCCCTGAAACTGTATTCCCTGAAGCCAAAATCAAATTTTATCACTCAAAATCCAATCAATCTTAGATCTGAAAAATAAGATCCAAGAATGGGCTGCTAATCATTGATAAGTGACACATTTATTGAGCCTCCCGTTTCAGTAAAGGCAGAGGAATGTTTCAGTAAAAACAGAGGAATGACAGGGAAAGATAAGATATATTTCTATTTCTGTTAGGGACTAAATTTGAATTTTGAAAGACTGCATAAAGAATTATGTTGTATAATAACAGACACTGTAGAAGGAAAAGAGAGCAAGAGAGAGAGACAGGGGTAAAACATAACTTCAGTTTTTGTGACTTAGTAAGTGGGTTGGAATATTAAAAAGTAGGAGGCAATAGTGGGAGGAATTATAATTTCACCACCAAAATACTAATTTGGTTAGCAAAGGCAGTAACAAATAAGATTTAATTGAAAGTTGCTGAAACAGGAAATTTAATAAAGGTATTTTATTTTATTTTAAAGATTTTATTTACTTATTTGAGAGAGAGAGAGAGAGATAATGCAGGAACAGAGGGAAAAAGCATAGGGAGAAGCAGGCTCTCCACTGAGCGGGGAGCCTGATGTAGGACTTGATCTCAGGACCCCAGGATCATGATCTGAGCCAAAGGCAGACACTTACCTGACTGAGCTACCCAGGAACCCAAATAAAGATATTTTTAAAACCGGTGTCATTTTAGGTATCTCATAAGCATGAGGTGGTAGCTGAAACCATGGAAGTCATTTCTTGACCAGAGAAGCAGTATAGGGGGAAAAACTAGAGCCCAAGTTTGAAAAGGGGAACTCCAAGCTCAATAATGGAAGGAGTGAAAAAGAGCCCAGAAAATTAAAGAAAAAGAAACAGGGCAAAAGTTAAACAGCATGGGGGAAGGTTTGGTCAACAAACTGAAAACATTTTGGATAGTATTAACAGAGAAGTGAGAAAAGATAAGCTACAGGTTTAGAGCTAATCCTGCATCATGACTTTGATTCAAACTCTTATTCTAGGAACTAAGATCTGGCACAACCGAGCTAAATATGTAAAAGAAAATGACAAAACCAAAGTCAGAGATCAAATACAGAACCCTACGGTCTGTGAATTTCCTAGTAATAAATAGTCCATTGATGCTTGCTTACTCTTTCAGAGCTATATTAAGCATCTATTTCAAATGGAGTAAAAGAGGGCAAACCACAGGTAACATATGATAGTAATTAAATTTTCTAGTATTTATAAACCTGCATTTACATAGAAAAAAAAAGGTCTTTGGTTTTTCAAAGTTTGTTTCATGTCATGATTTATCATGATTATTCCCACATTATTACATTTTTTATGTTAACCACAGGAAATAGGTTGAGGAAGATAGACATCATGACAAGCCAAGGAAATAAAACTTTCTAATCAATATATTTTAGATTTTCAGTTTTCAGATATAATCAATAGTTCACCAGACTGATGCTCTACCAACTCTTCTAGAAGTAGCCCCAGGACAACCTAAGCCCTCTTACCTATTGTTCTGAGCACATTTATTCCTTTAAATGAATTTCATTTTTAGATCCCTCATTTGTTCATGCTTCTCTCAGTTCTAAGCATTCATACCCACCATTATATTCTGCATGCTGCTTGTAATTATCTTGCCCCTATCAGAGTCTGCATGGTTTCTCACACTTCAGATCTATGTGAGCATACTTGAGATTATAATTATAGTCTCGTATATTTTGGTTCAGCAATTTTAAAAATATCGAAAAACAGTGACTCTTTTGCAAACAGAGATTCTGGAACATATCTACATAAATGGGCTATTTATCTTTTGGAGGTATTGGACCTGTTTTAAGGTTGGATAAATGCTCTTTTCCCTAGTGAAAAACACATAACATAAACACACACACATACAATTTCATATAAATTTAAAGAGTTTACTTAATAGCTACTTATCCAATCTAGGGACCATAGGCTATTACAAAATTACTACACTAGATGGTTCCAAGTTAGGAAAACAAATTCCTCTCTCGTGCTGAACATTATGAAAAGTTTCATAATGCAAAACGTCTTCTTAGACAAAACTTGTGTTTGTGCGTAGCATCCTTCAGTCTCATTTCTATACTTGGGTACACCAAACCACAGGAAGTTTATAGGACATTCCATGCTTTTTCTCCTCCCCCACCCCCACTCCGTGCTATCTCCTAATACCTAATACATCCTCTGCCCTCTTTATGGTCTTACTTTAGGAAACTAGCTTCCACTGCCCTCCCCCCTGGCCAGTATCACTAATAATCTTCATGATTCTACATCTATTAGATTTTGGGGGACCTTTATTTTACTTGAATCTGTGGTAGCATTCAGAGTTGTGCCAATCACCCCAAATGTGAACTACTCTCTCCTCTTACCTTCCGCTTTGTGTTTTGTTCCAACTTATCATGTGCTTCTTTGCTTCTACACAATTTTGTTTTCTTCATCTCAAGTAATACAGGTAATATTATTCAGGGTTGCTCAGAGATCTCTTTCTTTCTGCACATTTTCTCTCTAGACAATCCATCCCAATTATAGCATCAGTTATAATCCATACATTGATGTCTCCCATCTTATTTTATATACAATCCTGATCTTTCCAGAGCCATATGCATCTATATCCAAATTCCTCCCTAGTATTTTCTTTTGTAGATATGAAGTAGTTATCAAATCCAACCAAAAGAATGATCCTTCAGTCCTAAATCTAATCTTTGTTCAATTACTCTCGATGAGTGAATTGTATTCCACAAAGCGGAAGTCTAGAAGTTGTTCTTGGGACCCCCTGATGCCTTAGCCGAGATTCGAGAGAATGCAGAGCCTAAAGCAAGAGTTCTGTGTTATAGCTTTACTAGCAGGACAATTACATGGAGATTCAGTAAAAGACAATGTGAGAAAGAATAAATGAAGAATCAATACGAAGATGCACACCATGGGACACTAATGGCTCCATTACCCAGACAACTCCCTCTTGTAGACATAAACACTACATTCCAAGACCATTTATCCAGAAGGAAAGGAGGAGGTGGAATTTTATCCACTAAATTCAGTTTTCCATGTGTCAGTGAAACCAGACCTCTAACCTAACCAGGATTAATTTCACAAGGATGGGAAACACAAATTTTGCTTTTGGGTCACTGGATAGATGTTAAGAAAAACCAATCCTAAGTTGATGTCTTTGATTCTGGACCTGGGTATTTTAGATGCTGTAGATGAGGTATTGTCTATATCTGTTGGTTTATTATACAATCCCACTGGATTTTGTACCCAATCTGGTACTTTCATTGACCCTTTAACAGCTTTTGATGGTGGCCTCTGCATTGCGGGCACATAGCAAGACTGAGCATCCTGTGGACACAGATTGTCACATTTCCACTGTCCATAACATGTGTCTCGTGCTCTGATATGCTATATGGATTAGACAAATCAAGATCAGTCGTGATGTAAATGTTGAAATATAACTGAGAGAATGAATATACAAATGAGCAATGGCCAGACCATACAGCAAAAGAGAATTATGACTCACAATCTAAAGCAACCAAATTTAACCACAACCTCTGTAACAGTTAGCTCAAAGTGGTTAGGACTGTATCAATAACTGTCAGCTTCTCAAAATTTTGCCCCTACTTCTACCGTAGGTTGAACTAGAGAAAGCCAAGTATGCTAACCTAAGTAATCACACAGATGTCCATTTCTACCTATCCTGTTTTCAGCTTCCCCATGCCCGAACCCTCCCATCAGAGTATACTTTAAGCCTTTTCTTTTTTCTGCTATACATCTTCTAAACTTCCTATCTGTGAGCACTGACTGAAGGCAAGTAGAGTTGGCTGACTCCCTTGTTACAGGAAGCTCTGAAGGGTCTTTGCTAATCTTTGCTCAAAGTGTGGCCTTAAGGACCCTCAAACGACAATCTGTTTATACACATTTCTCCTAGCTTCACCATGACCTCTTTAAAGATAGAAACCTTACTTCACTTTATAATTAATCCTTTCAATTGTGCTTAGTAAAAACATTTATATATAATCAATATTTGTTTGACTGTACCAAGAAAAACAAAAAATCAACCAAAAGTAGCCATTAACCTATAAAAGAAAAATGAGTGGAAACAAAAAATGGAAGTTGGCCAAGTAAGATAGCTGTATACTTACAAAAATATTTGGGTATAAAATCAGTACAATTTTCTAAAATAATTTAAAACTTAGAATGACATATTAAACAGAACCCCAAGGTAGGGAACAGGCAAGTTAAAGCGAATTTGAGAACACCAATGACAAAAGTAAACACAGAGCTCATTTACTATGGAGACTTGTAAATATCTCCATATTTGGGATTCAACTCACCTCAAACAGAATGATTTTCTCAAAAGAATTTTCTATGAGGGAAAACTGATTTGAATCCTACCTCTGACATCACCATTTATTAAATCACTTTTATCTCCAGTAAGGAAATACCTGGCTTGTTATTAAACATGGTTCTATATTTAACCAGCAAATAGATTAGTCACACTCTAGTTAATAGAGGATATAACTCAATATATTGCTAACTTAATAACTTTTTAAAATACTGACAAGAAAAAAAATCTCAGGTCTGCAGTGTTTTCATATGAAAAGTCGACATTTACTTCATATTATAAAAATGCTTATTTTACAATCAGTGTAAGACACCTGCAATCTATTTTACCTGGAAGACACTTAATTATGTTAGTTTCAACCTCCCCAAACATATCAGTTAGGGATTGAATTTAATATTATTTTTGAGGTAAGCCCTATAAAGCTCTACGTAGCTCTCAGTTAATACTATTATAAACTCTTTAACACCAAAATAAGTTCTTCTTTCTTGCCAGAAAGCTTTTAAAAATAACACAGATGAGGGAGTAATTTTAACTTGAGAAATTGGCCAAGGTTTTACAGAGCATTTTAACTGGATCTGGAAAAATTAGAGAGATATTAATAGACAAAACTTTTAGGAAAGAACATTTTGGCAGAAGAAATAGAAATTGCTAAGGAACAGTGACTTGAAAGTGCATAGCACAGCTTAAAAACTGCTCTTAATATGACTTAGTATAATTAGTCTATATGATATGTCCCTTGTTTATGATTGAGACAGGTATAAATGACTTTAGCGAAAACTAACTAGGGATCTGATCATGAAGGGAAATGAATATTTTAGAAGAGTTTTCTAAAGACAATAAGGAGACTTCTTAGGTTCCTGAACAAATTCACCCAAGAGGTTATGTGTTTTTGAAAGACAATTCCTGTGGGTCTATATTCAACATATTAAAGGGAAACAAATTAACAGTCTAGCAATTACAAGCAGGGTGTAAAGAACCAAACTGAGTTTTAAATAACCACACAGTAAAATTTTTAAAATGCAGAAACTTAAATAATACTGTGTTTAAGCCCACTCTGAAGACTAGAGCTACAGTTTTAATGTAAGTGAGTTCTTGATTTTCATTCAGACTTTCCTGGTTTAGTGTCTGTATATTTGGCAGTGACAGTGGGAACTGTTAAAGAAACAAGAGATTAACTATTCTTATTGACCAGGGAAATTCCAACAGAGCAGACAGTTGAAAATTTGGGTCTAGAATTCATGGGTCTGTGAGTTACAAATGAGGATGTGGGAATCATTTATCAAAAATGGCCATAGAAACAATGGGATGTTATTAGATACAAAGAAATCATATAGTTTAAATTAAAAACACAATAGTGAAACAATCATTAATGCATGTTATAAAATTAATAGTAAACTCTGAACTAACCAAAGTCCTGTTCATACAACAAAAACTTAGCAAATCTTTGTAGAGATCTTTGTGTTGGACATGGTGGGAGACAGCAACTTGTAATAAATGTGGATCTTAACTCAAGAAGATCACAGGGCTAGTAGTTGTGATATAAATATACATAATCAAAGTATAACATACGTAATAAATATTATATGAAATATATCAACTAAAAGCTATTGCTAGACAGAAACCAGTCTGTAGTGAGATATAAAGAGATGTGAAGTTTGACTTTGGAATAAAGTAGACAGAATAAAGATAATTACAGATAAAGAAGAAGATACCAATAAATATGAAAATTAAAAAATGATAAATACTTGTAAATAAGGACAAATCTTATCTAGAATACAAGGGTCATGTACAATGGTTCTAGCACATTAATGTTAAAATATAGATTCTTATTCAGTAGGTCTAAGGTAAACCCTTAGATTTTATATGTCTAACCATTTCCCAGGTGATACCAGTGATACTTACATAGAAATTGTGGGAAATAGGTAGCCATAAAGCAGATAAACAGATTGTAGGCAATACTGAAAACATACTAAAAATTCTGTCCTCTATCACTCGGTCAGGTGATTTTAATTTGTGCCTTAATGAGCCGCAGAGAAGAAAATTCCTAGTGTCCCATAGCACTACAGCATGTATTTGGCCTATGTTATACATTGGACTTACCAATAAGCTGTTAACACAAAGATGCTCTAGGAGGGAAATGTGTTAAATACATAGATTTCCTGCATGGGAAAACTTGTTTTTTTGAACAAGTGACATCTAGTAATAAAATAAAATGGATAGTCTATGTATATCACATATTGGAAGAGTGTGATGATTGGTCTGAATAAAGACTTACTGAATAACACTTACTATGCTTTTTCAATAGAACAAGTATCTAAAATACAGATATTTAATAGAGTAATAGAAACAGAAATCATAAAAACAGGAAGACTCAATATAGGTGGATACCAAGGGTTAAGATACGCCAAACACTGAACCGGATGTGAGGAATAAAGATGACAAAAATGACTTAAGCTTATGTACTTTGTACAATTACTGTGTTAGTGATCAAAAATACCAACTCATCTAAGGATCAATAAAAAGAGTAAGATTTCCAACCGTACATTGATCAAGTATTGAATCACAAGAAAGATTACTGAACTGGATGGACTAGAACTAGAAAGTATTCAGATTGTAGCACGTGGAGAAAAAAGAGTGGTAAGTACAGAAAAAAAAGTGTGAGATACAATATAGAAAGAGCTAATGAAGTGTAATTGGAGTTCACAAATGTGAATGTATTAAAGTACTACATAATGAGAGAAAGGTCAAAAGGTCAAGAATTTCCATAGCCATGGAAGACACCGATCCATGAAATCAAGGGGTGCTAGGAACTCAAGTCTAATAGACACAGAGAAAGCTGCATCAAAGCACATCACAGTACAACCTCTGAAAATCAAAAATAGGACCATCTGAAGAAAAAAAACAGCAAGGAAAAACAATGGCACATTAACCATCTTGAAACAAAGGTAACAGTGACAATTGACTTCTCGTCAAATACATGGAAATCTGAACACAATAGTGATTTCTTTAAAATGTTGGGTGAAAATATCTGCCAACCTGAATTTCTATAGTCAGTAAAAATATTCTTCAAAAATGAAGGCAGAGCACTTTTCCCTTTCAGCTGGAATGTAGAACAACATGAAAGAACTTTGCTCCACTATGAATTACAAAGAAAATGGATAAAACACAAATCATGCTTTTCTTGGGGGCTATCAATGAGTGGTTGATAAAGGCTCAAAAAAGGTTGATAAAGTTGATAAAGCTTCAAAAAAGTCTTCATGAAATGAATTTTAAACTAAAATTACTTTTATAGGCAAGCAATGTGCAGCTTCCATACCTAAAGTCAGATGCCTTATTCAGGTGTAGGCTGAACAAGGGACAGGCCTTCCTCAGATCGCAAGGATGCAAATAAACAAAGATCAACAGTGAAGCCTTTGATCTAACTGTGGACTTTTGGGATATACTGGCATCTTGAAGAACCTCATATACAAAAATATATGACTGACGGTTCTTCTGGCTCTGGTACTTGTGGAGTAGCTTCTAACAAACTCATATTACCATAATATATATAATATGTATGTTATATATATTGCGGGGGGTAGTTTAAGGCCTTAAAGCACTAAAAAAAACAAAAAACAGGTAGAAATTAGAGAGGATTCAACATCCAAGTCCTTAAAAATGGACTCTCCCAGATAATATTCATGTGTGTGCCTTTTTCCCTGAGAGCACCTCCAAGACTATTCAACATAATCATGGAACACAAAATATTAAAGCAAAAGCTGCAATTTTACGAGCCTGCAGTATGATAGATGATAACTGGGGCTCCCCAAACAACTGGCAACTGAGAATTAAAACAGAATAAATGAAGGAGATCCAAAGGACAGAGCTCTTATACATGTGTCTACATACCCCTCTTATCATCAGTTGACCCTTGAAATGCATATGTTTGGGGGGACTTCAGGGAATCTAGTAGAAAGCAATCAAACAGAAGCCTGAAAGAGTGAGCAATTATCTCAAATGTCAATCCCCAAAAAGGGAAGAAGAGCTTTAGATTTTGGGTCCTACTCACTTAGTGGGGTCTACTAAATATCTCATTCTCCCCACTGAAATGACAAATGAGTTAAATCTTTCAAGTAAAGGCTGTGTACTAGAGCTTAGTGTTTCTCCTTACATTAATGGCAACATTAAAACACACCTGCATCAACCAAATGTAAAAGCAAAACTCCACAGAATCACACTGATCAGCCAGTAGCATAACAGATTGCTAGCAAACAATAAAACACAGAAGACTGATCCAGAGGGTCTACAACATTTGGCCACAATGTAGATAATTCAATCCAAATCACATGGCATGTGAAGAAACAAGAGAATGTGAAGCATGTTCCAAATTAAGAATAGTCAATAGAAACCTATCTAAAGACAAACCAGATACAGTAATGAGATAACAAGGACTTTAGAGCGGCTTTACAAAAAAATGTTCAAAAACATTTTTTAAAAATGGCCATAAAGGATATACAGATGGAGAATATTAGCATAGAAATGGACACTATAAAAGTAGATGCCTGTCAAAATTATAGAATTGAAATGCTGTGTTTTAAAATGTAAATTTCACTAGCACAGTGATGAGATGACAAAAGCAACAGCCAGTGAACCTGATGAGAGACCAAAAGAAATAATTTAAACAGAAGTACAGATAAAAAATGTAGGGGGAAAAAAGTTACTTTTGGACAGTATCATACTGCCTAGCATAATTGGTGTCTGTAAAAAAAAAAAAAATGGAAAGACTGAAGCAACAAAATCTTTCAAAGAAATACTGAACAAAATTTTCTCAAATTTAATTTTTTAAAAGCAGTGGGAAAATGTAGGGAAAAAAATCAGTAAAATAAGAGCAGAATAAAACATTGGCACATCAGAGGACACCTCTGTGGCTTAGACAGCTAAGTGCCTTTGGCTCAGGTCATGATCTCAGGGTCCTGGATAGAGCACCCTGCTGTGTCAGGCTCCCTGCTCAGTGGGCAGTCTGCTTCTATCTCTCTCCCTCTGCCCCTCCCACTGCTCAGGCTCTCTCTCTAGCTCTCTCTCTCAAATAAAAAAGTAAAACTCTTTAAAAAAAAATTGACACATTGAAATTAATCTACTTTAAGTCAAAAATAAAGAAAAAAGTCCTGAAGTCAACCAGAACTTAAAGAGATTTTGTGTATAGAAGAACAGCAAAAATAATGACTGTTGATTTCACAATTGAAAGAATGAAGACCAAAAGAAAAGAAAATAACTTGGGCTTGCAGGGAGGGGGAAAAATAAACACCGAAAACTGCCAACTTTGAATTCTATATGAAGTGAATATATCTTTCAAGTATGAAGGCAAAAATAAATTAAAAAATCAGTAACAATAACAAATATATGACTAGAAATTTCATAATTATTTGGGAATGAATTTACAACACTTTTATAAATAATCAGTGAGTTAAAGTAACCAATGAGTTAACAATGGAAATTAGAAAATATTTTAAACGAATGACAATCATATCCTAATCTGTCATACTTTGTGGGAAGCAACCAAAGCAGTGCCAAGAAGGAAATTTATAGCCTTAAACGATCATGTTATATAAGAAAAAAATTGTTTTAAGTAAGTCTTAACTAACTGGAATTTAAATTAAAAGATTAGAAAAATTAATATTATGCTAAAAAATAAATGAGCAAAACCTTAAAAATTAAATGAAAAACAGATTAAGCTCAAAGTAAGTAGAAGGGGAAAAAAATGAAAACAATAAGATAAATATAATGGAGAAAAGCCATAGAGGAAATCAATGAAGCCAAAAAGTTGGGGTTTTGTACAGATTAATAAAATTGATAAATCACTAGAATGACTGGTCAAGGAAAAAAAAGTAAAAACATAATTCATCGATATTAGAAAGAGAAAGAGGACCTATATTTAGTAATTCCCCTGGCATCTTCCACTCCGTTACACTTTTCCTTTTATAACATACATTTAAGAAAGCACAATTACTTTTCATGCCCCTCTCAGTAGACTCTAAGCTTTAAATTGGTAAAGGGGGGGAGCGGTGCGCACATGCACTCACTCACGCTCGAGCACACATGCTTTGGACTTAACCAATATGCTTCCAGTACTTATGACAAAATTATATCTCAATAAGATGTGTCTGAGAGAAGTCAGAACAAAAACGGAGAAACATCTTTGGTAGCTGATAGAGTAGGCAAGTCTCCGCTTTGAGTAAAAGTGTTAAGATGTCTGAGGGACAACTCACTTAGTGTAGGTCAAAATATGCCTACTGTCTAGGAGAAAACAGTCAATAGCAAGAATGTAGTTCCAAATGAAGTAATTAACAAATTTGTCTTTCTGAAAATACCTAGCTTAGTTAATTCAGAAATCTCTACTTTATGTTTCATGATTTTCAAAATCTCCGAGTTCAGTTTTCTTTTGTTTTCCTATGGAATTTAACAATGATTTTTGGAAGCTCTAGCATTTCTCAGTGGCAATCACACATGGCCAAGAGCTTAGGAAATAAGGTGGGGGCAGCCTGGTGTTGACTGTGGTAGAGGAAGAGAAAGCTAAGGGCTTATTTCTTTTTTTTTCCCCTAGTCTAATATTCTTTTTTTTTTTTTATTTCTTTCAGTGTATCAGAATTCATTGTTTATGTACCACACCCAGTGTCCCATGCAACACTTGCCCTCCATAATACCCACCACCAGGCTCACCCGACCTCCCACCCCCTGTTCCTCCAAAACCCTCAGATTGTTTTTCAGAGTCCAGAGTCACTCATGGTTCGTCCATGGGCTTATTTCTTAACAATGATAGAATTTCTGAGACAACAGGTGTTGTTCTATAAGGCAGGAGGTCTTCTCTCTTCATGCAGAAGTCTGAATATATCTATCTTACCTCACCACCAAGTTTTAGCACGGAACAAAATAAACAAAATGAGATACAATAATACTGGGCTGCTACAGAGAGGGATAAGGCAAGTGAAGGCGTGTGGATCCGACCTGAGTGTTTGATACTATTACCATCTGCATGTTTGTGCCCCTTCGAAATTCGTAAGTTGAAATCACAATGCCCAATTGTGATTCAGGAGGTAGTGTCTTTGGAGTTGATGAGGTCATGAGTGCAGAGCTCTCATATAACGGGACTAATGCCCTTATAAAAGAGAACATCCTTGGGGCGCCTGGGTGGCTCAGTGGGTCAAAGCCTCTGCCTTCGGCTCAGGTCATGATCCCAGGTCCGGGGATCGAGCCCCGCATCCGGCTGTCTGCTCAGCAGGGAGACTGCTTCCCCCTCTCTCTCTGCCTGTCTCTCTGCCTACTTGTGATCTCTGTCTGTCAAATAAATAAACAAATAAATAAAAAGGAACATCCTTGCCCCTTTCACCATGTAAGGATACACAGAGAAGTCCACAGTTGGGAATACTGTAGGCCCTCACCAGACCATGCAAGCACCCTGATCTGGGACTTCTGGCCTCCAGAACTTTGAAAAAAATTTTTTACTATTGTTTATAAGCCACCTAGTCTTTAGCATTTTGTTAAATCACTCTGAACAGACCCAAACAAATGCAAATGGCTAAAGGCCCAGAAATATAATTTATTTATAATAATGCAATATTGGTAGCAAAATGTGTCATCAGTAATATACCCAAAATTTACATATAGTCAACCTGTGAACAAAATGGGTTTGAAATGACAGATCCACTGATAACATGGCTTATTTTCAATAAATACAGTATAGTGTTATAATAATTTTTATTTTTCATGATTCTTAGTTTCTTTTCTTTAACTTCCTTTATTATAGGACTACAGTATACAATACATATAACACACAAAATACATGCTAATCAACTTGTTTATGCTATCTGTAAGGCTTTTGGTCAACAGTAGCCTATCAGTAATTACATTTTGGGGGGGGTCAAAAGTTACAGGTAGATTTTTGATTGTGGGGGAATTGATGCTCCTAATTCCCATGTTTGTCAAAGGTCAACTATGCTTATAGAAATACATCCACACTCACACCATAAACCTCATTTAATAAAGCCATTTGTTGGTTTGCTCCTTTTCCATAAATTCTTCTCATTCATTTAGATGTCAAAGAATTTCTTAAAATGTTTTTAAATCAGAAATACATACATCCAAAAATATATGGATCCAAATAATGAGATTCAATGATAAATCTCATGGATCCAGCTAACATTTACAAGTTATTGCCTGGGTGCCCAGGGAGGAGTTGACACTTACTGGATGTTCAAGATAGCAGAGATTTCTTCCAATATAGTATCGATGGGAAATCATTCTACCTCGTTTATTTTCTTTCAAAGACTCCTGCTTTCTTAGATGTCATATACTGATATGAAAATCAGTTAAGATCTCCATGTTTATGAACAGCCACTGTTCTGCGATGTACATAGATTTCATCTCATAGCTGCCTGCTTTTCCTCTTGTTTCTCTGTTTCACTGGATGGACTGGTTCAGATGCTGGAAGGCATTAGGCTTTGCCTATTACTATGTTCTCCTGTTGCCACGATCTACAAACAGAGCTTCATCGCAACTAAATCCCACAGAAGGCTTCTTTCTATGCTGGGCTTTGTTTTATTAGCTTATTTAGCAAGGTTAAAACCTTAAGGAAACCATGTCTTCTGAACCATATGGTTTTGCTTTGATTTTGTCCCAATCCCCGCTTTTATGTCCTACATCTTCAAAATAAAGAGAGTCACAAATTGCTAAACACATAGAAGGAAATATCTTTGCTACCAAGAGAAGAGTGGTACAGCTGTGTAACAGTATGAGTCAGACATCAAAAGAAACTAAACAGGGAAGATTTTGAGAGCCCTGGATTTGATTCAGGACTAAGTTTATGATATGGCCAAGGTTAGGATTTAATTTAAAGGATATGTATACCCTTACCTAATAGCTTTCATGGTTTCCCTTTTCCCAGGCTATCATTTCATGCCAATATAGTGATTATCGTAAAGAATAACATTACTATTGTGATAGGATGAACTTTTATGAAAATAAACTATCAATTCCAGGAGAGAAAAGGCTATTCATCGACAGGGACTGTGTGGGAAAAATAGTCCCCAGCTAGACCATTGTGTTGATCTGCATGAATTCAATAGTCTCTAACCCCAAAATGACCAATGTCTCTGTCTTTTTATTTTTTGTCTTGAGGCTGTATTCTTTTAGTTGCTTTTCATATCTAAAATATCAGAAAGAACCCCAGAGACACTAGCACCACCAATATACACAATTGTGATTATCAAAATATATTTGAAGAACTCTTAGTAATATTTCTGTTTCCCTCTGGAGTCCCATCCAAGGGTCTATGAAATCTATGAAATGTCAAATCCAGTATGCTGATTTAATGGATAAAACACGATGTGTAGAATTAAGAGTCAAATTCTGTTCTGACTTTCCAAGGAACACAATGGGTGTCTGGAGAAGGATTTATTTAATTATATAGTGACTCAATTTTCCCCACCTCTCCAATAAGGATGCAGATAATTATAATGGCATGAATACAAATGTATACTGTGCTAAGTCCTATAATCAGTGGGATAGAAGTAAACATGTTTAGGGCACATTAATCCAAAGCACTAAAAATAAAATATTACTCTTTGCCATGCCAATGAGAAGAATGACATAAGAAAATGTCTTTCTCAAAAAAAAAAAAAAAAGAAAGAAAGAAAGAAAGAAAATGTCTTTCTCATTGTCTAAAACTAAGTTTCAATCATCTTTTGCTCACACCCACCCCCCACTCCCTTATAACTGATGAAATCTAATCCCATCAGAACTCTGTAAACCTGGATAAATATGTTTTTTTTATTCTGCCTTAGTAGTGGCATATAGAATTTCCATATTTCTTTAGAATTAATGTTTAAATGAATAGTAGACTCTCTGTGTAAAGTCTCATTTCTGTAGTGCTCTACTGAATGGATCAAAGTGTTGTTTAGCAGGAGAAATACATGACTGAGAAGTGTATAAAATTATGTTTCTTAATTTACTTTCACAATAATTACAAACATGTTTTATTTCAAAGTCTTCTCCTCTGGAGACTAGTCATGAGAAACCTCACAAAAGCAAAAGTTTCACAGTAAAAAAAAAAAATTGAAAATGCTTTATATTCTACTCACACTCTAATAGGATCTTCAGAAATCATAGTGACACACAGACATTTCTCAAGTTGTCCTAAATTCTGTGTTTCCTGGCTGAAATAATCACAGAATCATATTTTGAGGAACAGCTATTAATAGCACTCATAAGCCGTCCATGGAAGCCATCATGAGACTGGCTGATGTGACTTTCTGCCATTTATAAAATAGATTCACATTCAACTTCTCATTTGAGCCTTGAAGATTCTCTACATAGTAGTACAGCAGCTTTCCAATGTGGGGAGGGTTTCAGACTCTTAATAAGAAGGTTGGAGTGGGGCGCCTGGGTGGCTCAGTGGGTTAAGCCTCTGCCTCAGGCTCAGGTCATGATCTCAGGGTCCTGGATCAAACCCCGCATCAGGCTTTCTGCTCAGCAGGGAGCCTGCTTCTCCCTCTCTCTCTGCCTGCCTCTCCACCTACTTGTGATCTCTCTCTCTCTGTCAAATAAATAAAATCTTAAAAAAAAAAATAATAATAAGGTTGGAGCAACTTGAGCTGCAAACTGAGATGTTAAGTTTGCAGACTTTTTGTGATCTAAAGACAGGTATTCCTTACTGAAAACTTTTATGTACTAAGTAATCTACTAGGTAGTTAAATTCAGCATTTCAAAATCTAAAAGTATACTTGCAGATACAGTTATTTTCACCAGAAGAAACAACATCTGAAAACAAGCAATTGGTGCATACTGAATACATACAGAGGTAGTCTGTCGACTTTAATCTGTTTGCCTTCAAAATCCAGACTTTCTTCCACCTCCATTATGACCCAGGATCTCTGCACTGGGCATGATAGAGTGAAAACCCAGCTGTAGATAAGTTAGGGAATATGAGGACATGGAGATTTTTGTACTAGATTTAGGTAGTGAAGTTACTGGGAAAGGGCTCCCCTACTCCCCGGGTTTATGTCCAGGAAGACAGCCATTTTACTTAAACCCACTAATTTCCCCTTTTTCTCCTGAGAGTAAAGACAAAAGAAGCATCAAACTCCTCTCCTCTCTCTGCAGCTGTGTTGTCTCCCTTCAGTGTTGTAGGCATCTGTAGTTTCCTGGGAGGCCCAGCATTTCTCAGCCCTTTTCCCCGCCGAAGCTCTACCTGCCAACCCAGGGTCAGCTCCCCCAGCAAAGTGTTCTCAATCACTTTGCCCAATTAAATAACAATTTCTTTGGTGGAGATCAGTGCAGGCTAACACATTAAATAGTTTGTATTTTTTTTTAAGCATAACTAATATTTACTTTTGTGGCCTGTGGGAATTGGGAAGAATAGAACACTCTGTAAGTAAAGAATTAAGAAGTATTTCTCCTAAAAATTTTAAAGCTTGTCTTTGATCTTCTATTCTAATTTCTTTCTTTTCTTTCACAATTTGCTTTTCAAATTCTTTTTTCTTAATGGGAAATTGCTACCATGATTCAAACACTTGAAATGTGAGAACAATTAATAATCATAACAATGAAGATATTCCTAATATTGAA
Organism: Enhydra lutris kenyoni; assembly: GCF_002288905.1. NCBI lineage: Eukaryota > Metazoa > Chordata > Mammalia > Carnivora > Mustelidae > Enhydra > Enhydra lutris. Next base: position 14,601,714 of record NW_019154100.1, on the reverse strand, counting down.
CTCTACTTTTGAATATTTATTGCATATTTATTTAAAAAATATATGTATTGCAACATTTTTACATTTTACTACGGTATGAATTTTTTGTTTGCTTTAAAAAAATTTTTTTTACTTTCATTTGAAATCTCCAGAAACAGATGCTCCCTTAGGGAAGGAAAGCTTATCTATGTTGTTCTGATAAATCTTTTATTATAATTTCTTCTCACATTTCTATAGTTTTCTATTTTTAATAAAGTTATTTGATATAACATTATTAAGATATACTCAAAGTATTTCACTTATTCCCAAGAAATATGTTATTTACTGAAATATCTGAATGAACAAAGTAATGACACATATTATTTGAAAATGTATTAGTTGGCTCTGCCTCCAAAATTAGGTACTAATCATAGTCTCTAGTGTCTGATTAAACAAGTCCCAGCCCTGTCTCACAGATAATACTAAATATTACAGAAATGAGAGGCTAACGCATGTAGAAAACTGTATTTATTAAAAAAACAAGAACCAGGGCGCCTGGGTGGCTCAGTGGGTTAGGCCTCTGCCTTCGGCTCGGCTCATGATCTCAGAGTCCTGGGATCGAGGCCCGCATGGGGCTCTCTGCTCAGCAGGGAGCCTGCTTCCTCCTCTCTCTCTGTCTACTTGTGATTTCTGTCTGTCAAATAAATAAACAATCTTTAAAAAAAAACCAAAAAAACAAGAACCATATAGAAATTTGAGGGCAAATCTCTCCTTACAAATACTGTATTACATACTTCAAAATTACTAAGAGCCTAGATCCTAAATGTTCTCACCACACACACAAAAAAAGAAATAATTATGTGAGGTAACAGAGCCATTGAAGCTGTGGTGGTAATTGTACGGCAGTATATAAATGTATCAAACCAATGCATTGTATACTTAAAACTTCCACCCATGTTAAGTGTTAATTAATTTCAAAAAAAAAAAAAGAGAGAGAGAGAAGGTAATTTAAGCAAAAGTATAATCATAATCTCAAAAACTGGCAGAGAATTCTTCAAAATAAACTAATAGTTGCTTATTCTCTTGAAAAAAAAAAAATAAATGAACCATTTCAGGGTAATTTTCCAAACCGGAGAAAACAATGTTAGCATTGCCCTTGTTCTAAGCTTGGGAAATAATGTGCTGAAGAGACGTTTACTTAATATCCAACAAAAAGAAAAACACTATGAATGAACCTGCCCTTAAGCTGCAGTGTCCACAGTAATTTTCTAGATTTGGGTTATATTCCTTACTCCATTTATTATTACCCAATTAAACTTTGAAGTGCTAAACAGAAACAGTTTAAAAATAACAAAACATAATTCGGTTATTATTCTTTCCACCAAGGATTCATGTCATTCAGTATTCATGAAGCGATGGCGGCCATGGGCCACCAGGTGATTGCATAAAGTGACCTTAAGATGGAAAGTTAAGTCAAAGCTTCTCGAAGACCTAAACAAGACAAAACAAAACAAATCCTCTGGAGAATGAGGCAGCCCAGAGGACAGAGGCTGCAGAAAGTGGCTCATATTCTTAGGGACAAAGGCAAACATCAGTGTTACTGGAACATGGGAGGCGGAACCTTTGGCTGTCCTGCAGGATGGGTATAGAGTAAGTTGTTTGGGTTAATAGAGGGCGTCTGACCCACTGGAGTTGAAATTGTAGAAGAGATGCTTCCTGAAGGAAAGGAAAGGAGAGAGTAGCTTGGCCTTTGCCTTCCTCTTTCCCTGCTATTTCTCACTAAATCTAGCCAGAAATCAGATAGCAAAGAAGCCTGGAAACCATAATGCTCAAGAGTCAGCTCCTGAGACACAGGCAGAAATAAACCTGCCAACAACAGACTAAAGAAGAGTGTTTGTTTTATTTGTGAGTTGTTTTTTGTTTTGTTTTGTTTTTAGATTTTATTCATTTACTTGTCAGAGAGAGAGAGAGAGAGGGAGAGAGAGAGTGCACACAAGCAGGGGGAGCAGCAGATAGAGGGAGAGGGAGAAGCAGGCTCCCCACTGAGCAAGGAGGCTGATGCAGGGCTCAATCCCAGGACCCAGGGATCATGACATGAGCTAAAGGCAGGTGCTTAACTCACTGAGCCACCCACGGATCCCAAAGAACAGTGTTGGTCATATAAATGGGACCTTTCTTTTTTATCCTAACCACATAAGCATACAGAGAATGTTAGAAGACACGTGGGCATAAAGGTTATTACCTGGATCCACAGTAATATTCTCAGAGATGAAGTGCCAATTATCTAATGTTCTGAACTTTTCTTCATTCAGAATAGCTCTTTGGTAACCCAGCCATGGTAATATCCATATAAAAATGCAATTAAATGAACATCACATTTCAGAAACTGCTTTAGTGTTAAATAAAAAATATCTGATTCTTGGGGCACCTGGGTGTCTCACTCAGGCATCTGACTCCTGATTTCAGCTCAGGTCATGATCTCAGGGTCATGGGATGGAGCCCTGTGTTGGGTGCCATGCCCAGTGGAGAGTCTGTTTGGGATTTTCTTTCTCCCTCAGCCCTCCCCCTGCTCTTTCTCTCTCTCTCAAAAAAAAAAAAAAAAAAAAAAAAAAAAAACTTAAAAAAATTATATTCTTTTAAATTAAAAGAACTAAGTCAAATAAAACCTGAGAATTAAATTATACAATACTTGATCTTAGCCAAAAGGCCAAGGAGCAATTACAAAGTGTTGTCTGTTTCTTATAAAGGACACAATACTAAAATACTAAAATGGAATCAAAATTGATTTAAATGTCTGTCTTGCTTATTTTAGGCAACCTGTTTGCAGATTCTCTGAAATAGCATCCCCTGAGAGAAAAATCAGTTAGATGTTTCTGGAAAAAAATAAAAAAGAAAAGAAAAAGAAAAATAAAAAAGAAAAAGAAAATCTCTAGGAGAAATATAAGATTAGATATTGGAAACCTACATAGTAAGTAAAACATCCAGAAAATAAAATGATTTCTTAATCAAGGAAAAGAAGAGAAGGAGGAGGGGGGCGGGAAGGGAAGGTAGAGCAGGAAGAGGAGGAAGAGGAGAAGCCACCCACAAAAACATGGCATGAAATCTGTTTTCCTTCTAGTAATCAGACTTCCATCTCAAAGGTAACACTAATCAATCTCCACTATTAGTAATATGGTGCAAAGGGAAGTTCTCTAATGGCTAAACTTGAGGAATCTCAAAGTGTGATATAGTTGCAAGAAGAGAAAGCAAACTGTATTTTGAAACACTTATTTATATTTTAAATAAATGTAATTTACTTAAATTGTTTCATTATGGAAATAGCACATTATAGACAAACTCAAAATGTAATTAGGTTGTCTCCAGACTTAGACAGTCTGTGACTCCAAAATAAAGTCATATTTGTCACATTTCCCTTGAAATATAAATAACATGGTCTTCGAGGTCCATCACTGAAAGTGCAGAAAACAAGTTCTTCCACCAAGTTCAAGGTGTGGCTGATTTTATCTGGATTTTCTGTGACATGCTCTCCAGAGGTGACCCTTGAGGGGGACCTGATCGGAAAGAGCCACCACCTATTTGAAGACATGACAGAAGATGTAATAGTTTAGAACGTGCAAAGGCTTTTGGCTCTGAAATAAACTTGCTACAACTGAAAAACAAAAAGGAAGTGAAGGAAGGAAAGAAAAATATGGTTAATAGATATGAGGTAAGAGATGACATAGGCAGAAGACAAATAATACAGGGCCTTCTAGAACATGCTGAGGAGTCTAAATTTTTTCTTTTTCTAAGTGTAGGGGAAAGCCAGTGGAGGATTTTGTGCAGGACAGTGATATGGTGTGACTGTTATTTTTAAATTATTACTCTGACTGCAGAACATGGATTGTAGGGGAAAAAGAGGGATTAGTTAAAAATCTACTACACGAAGTAAGGTTAAGAATAATGGTTACTCGAGCTGCAGGACAGCGGCAGACATGGAAAAACAAGTCTTTTGAGACTCAGCTAATAGCACCTGTTGATTGCATATGGAATGAGAAAAGAATCAAGACTGTGTGTTTATTTCTTTGTTTTGGGCTGAGGTACCTGGGTAGAACAGAGAAAGTAGGAACAGGGTAGTACTGAGAGCACAGTTTTGATCTATGGAGCTTGAAATGCCCGGCTGGAATTCAAATGACTCTATTAAATTGGAGTTTGGTACTGAGGGGAGTTTTATAGCCAGTGCTGTACTGTTGTTTGTCGGAGCAGATGTCGCTTAGAGCCAGAGAATTACCAAAGAAGAGAGTACAATTAGGGAAGGATATGGAGTGTAAGACCAAGCCTGTAGTCTGAGAATTCAAGGGTAAGCCAAGAAGGACCACCTAGTAAAGGAGACCAAGCTGAAGTCGTTGTAGGAGGAAAAACAGCAGTGTGAGGTCTTGAGAAATAGGAAGAAAAAAATCCAGCAAGAATGTAATGGTCAACGAATTGAATACAAAATATTACACACAAAGGATAGCTTATCAGATGCTTAGAATAAAGAGGTAAAATGATGACCACTAATAAGGCATTCATGAAATTAGTAGATTTAGGAAGTAATTTTAAAAAGTGAAAAGATAGGGGAGGAGTCAAGATGGCGGAGAAGTAGCAGGCTGAGACTACTTCAGGTAGCGGGAGATCAGCTAGATAGCTTATCTAAAGATTGCAAACACCTACAAATCCAACGGGAGATTGAAGAGAAGAAGAACAGCAACTCTAGAAACAGAAAATCAACCACTTTCTGAAAGGTAGGAATGGCGGAGAAGTGAATCCAAAGCGACGGGAAGATAGACCGCGGGGGGAGGGGCCGGCTCCCGGCAAGCGGCGGAGCAACGGAGCACAAAATCGGGACTTTTAAAAGTCTGTTTCGCTGAGGGACATCGCTCCAGAGGCTTAACCGGGGTGAAGCCCACGCAGGGTCAGCGCGGCCTCAGGTCCCGCAGGGTCACAGAAGGATCGGGGATGTCTGAGTGTCGCAGAGCTTACAGGTATTAGAACAGGGAAGCCGGCTACAGAGACAGAGCCGAGGAGTAAGCTCTAAGCTCGGGGTTACCTTGAACCGGTCGCAGGCTCGGTCAGCTCGGAGCGCGGCCGGAGGCAGGGTGACGGGAGTAAATCGGCGCTTTTCTCTGAGGGCGCACTGAGGAGTGGGGCCCCGGGCTCTCAGCTCCTCCGAGCCAGAGACCGGGAGGCCGCCATCTTCATTCCCGCCCTCCGGAACTCTACGGAAAGCGCTCAGGGAACAAAAGCTCCCGAAAGCAAACCCGAGCGGATTACTCAGCCCGACCCCTGGTAAGGGCGGTGCAACTCCGCCCGGAGCAAAGACACTTGAGAATCACTACAACAGGCCCCTCCCCCAGAAGATCAACAAGAAGCCCAGCCAGGACCAAGTTCACCTACCAAGGAGTGCAGTTTCAATACCAAGGAGAGCAGCGGAATTCCGAAGGAGGAGAAAGCAAAGCACGGAACTCATGGCTTTCTCCCCTTGATTCTTTAGCCTTGCAGTTAATTTAATTTTTTTTCTTTTTCAATTTATTTTTCTTCTTCTGCTAAATTTTTTTAACTTTTACCCTTTCCTTTTTTAACGTTTTTTTAACTAGTTTATCTAATATATATATATTTTTTTCCTTTTTACATTTTTTCTTTATTGGTTTTCTTTTTTT
>NW_019154100.1:14508259-14591081 GCF_002288905.1 Enhydra lutris kenyoni | reverse complement strand
CAGATGATATGATACTATATGTGGAAAACCCAAAAGACTCCACTCCAAAACTGCTAGAACTTGTACAGGAATTCAGTAAAGTGTCAGGATATAAAATCAATGCCCAGAAATCAGTTGCATTTCTCTACACCAACAACAAGACAGAAGAAAGAGAAATTAAGGAGTCAATCCCATTTACAATTGCACCCAAAACTATAAGATACCTACGAATAAATCTAACCAAAGAGACTAAGAATCTATACACAGAAAACTATAAAGTACTCATGAAAGAAATTGAGGAAGATGCAAAGAAATGGAAAAATGTTCCATGCTCCTGGATTGGAAGAATAAATATTGTGAAAATGTCTATGCTACCTAAAGCAATCTACACATTTAATGCGATTCCTATCAAAGTACCATCCATTTTTTTCAAAGAAATGGAACAAATAATCCTAAAATTTATATGGAACCAGAAAAGACCTCGAATAGCCAAAGGAATATTGAAAAAGAAAGCCAAAGTTGGTGGCATCACAATTCCGGACTTCAAGCTCTATTACAAAGCTGTCATCATCAAGACAGCATGGTACTGGCACAAAAGCAGACACATAGATCAATGGAACAGAATAGAGAGCCCAGAAATAGACCCTCAACTCTATGGTCAACTAATCTTCAACAAAGCAGGAAAGAATATCCAATGGAAAAAAGATAGCCTCTTCAACAAATGGTGTTGGGAAAATTGGACAGCCACATGCAGAAAAATGAAATTGGATCATTTCCTTACACCACACACGAAAATAGACTCAAAATGGATGAAGGATCTCAATGTGAGAAAGGAATCCATCAAAATCCTTGAGGAGAACACAGGCAGCAACCTCTTCGACCTCAGCCACAGCAACATCTTCCTAGGAACATCGCCAAAGGCAAGGGAAGCAAGGGAAAAAATGAACTATTGGGATTTTATCAAGATCAAAAGCTTTTGCACAGCAAAGGAAACAGTTAACAAAACCAAAAGACAACTGACAGAATGGGAGAAGATATTTGCAAACGACATATCAGATAAAGGGCTAGTGTCCAAAATCTATAAAGAACTTAGCAAACTCAACACCCAAAGAACAAATAATCCAATCAAGAAATGGGCAGAGGACATGAACAGACATTTCTGCAAAGAAGACATCCAGATGGCCAACAGACACATGAAAAAGTACTCCATATCACTCAGCATCAGGGAAATACAAATCAAAACCACAATGAGATACCACCTCACAGCAGTCAGAATGGCTAAAATTAACAAGTCAGGAAATGACAGATGCTGGCGAGGATGCGGAGAAAGGGGAACCCTCCTACACTGTTGGTGGGAATGCAAGCTGGTGCAACCACTCTGGAAAACAGCATGGAGGTTCCTCAAAATGTTGAAAATAGAACTACCCTATGACCCAGCAATTGCACTGCTGGGTATTTACCCTAAAGATACCAACGTAGTGATCCTAAGGGGCACGTGCACCCGAATGTTTACAGCAGCAATGTCTACAATAGCCAAACTATGGAAAGAATCTAGATGTCCATCAACAGACGAATGGATAAAGAAGATGTGGTATATATACACAATGGAATACTATGCAGCCATCAAAAGAAATGAAATCTTGCCATTTGCGACGACGTGGATGGAACTAGAGGGTATCATGCTTAGCGAAATAAGTCAATCGGAGAAAGACAACTATCATATGATCTCCCTGATATGAGGGAGAGGAGATGCAACATGGGGGGTTAAGGGGGTAGGAGAAGAGTAAATGAAACAAGATGGGATTGGGAGGGAGACAAACTATAAGTGACTCTTAATCTCACAAAACAAACTGAGGGTTGATGGGGAGGGGGGTTGGGGGGTGTGGGTTATGGACATTGGGGAGGGTATGTGCTATGGTGAGTGCTGTGAAGTGTGTAAACCTGGCAATTCACAGACCTGTACCCCTGGGGATAAAAATATATGTTTATAAAAAATAAAATTAAAATTAAAAAAAAAAGTGAAAAGATAAACTATTAATACACTCCTCAAAGTTAATGAACATCTGTTGATTGAGTTACCTGCATTGGACTCAGTCACTTTACGCTAGAAAATAATGAAGTGTTGAAAACTGGAAGGCAGAGCAGTTGACACTTTATAGCAGGAAAGCATGGGGATATTTTTAATTTTGGGCAGTGAAGTTATGGTGTTGCTGACCACCCAAAAAAAGCTCAAAAGTACCACACAATTTTTATGTTTGGATTGGGGGAAAGAGTTATGAGAAATCCCATAACTTAAAACTTTATCAAACTGATCTGCAGTTGGGTACCTCATCTTTCCTTTTTTCCTCCCCACATAGTGATATTTTTGTCAAAAGATTTTTTTCTTCAAGTGTATGTGATACAGAAAGCAAAAGTGCTGTTCCTTCTCCCAAAAGAAAAAATAAGAAATGCAATAGGCTATGATTGAGGAGGAGAAAAGTTCTTAATTAAACTTCTCTTTCCCTTTGACAAAAGTATTGAAGCTTTAGAAAGTTAGACTCTATACCCTGGTAACATGGGAGGCCAAAAAATAAAAAAGATAATAAAGAAAATATAACGAAGACATTTTGTAAGGCAATTTTATAAAGTGCTGAAAGATTTTCACACTAAGTCTTCCAAGGTTAGATTCTGATAAAGCTGTTGAGTAGGATCACAAAACAGAGTTTCCCAATCTTAATGTTGTCTTAAGGATGTCTTAATGTTGTCTTAAGGATGCTAGCTATACTCTGGTAGAGTAAGAATGGGCTTTTCCATTGCACAGAAGATACCACTGCCAGCCCTTAACCATGAGCTCACCATTAAGCTGCCTGAACAGGTGCAGTACAAAATCAGAGATGCCTCCGTGCTTGTATTTGCCACAATCTGTCCACCAAGAAGCAAGGGATTTCACAGAGAGTGTACATTTACTAAGGGAAGATGGGAAATACCATGATCATGTACTTAAAAAGAAAAAAAAAAAAAGGCTCCATCAAGCTATAATCTCATCTTGCTTATCAGAAAATGAATTTCCCATTTATTTCTTGAGAAAATCGAGGTTACAAACCATAAATCATTCCTATTTAATTCCTTCACTTCTACTTGATTCTCTTTCACCCTGTTCTTCTTTCCTCCCACTTCAATAAAAGTTTTCTCCCCCCACCCAATTCTTAACATTAGTCTTAACTTATTTTTGCATTCTTTTCACCCATTACTTTCTTTTCATTCATTTCTTTGTTCATAATCCTCAAAAGTTTCCCCGTAGAGGCTTGCTCCCTCAATGTTGAAAAGCATCAGACTTAATAAAAGATGGTGATGCTATGGGACACTGAAGCAAGTGAGCAGTGTCCTGGGAAGCTCTGAACTGGGCTCCCTGGAGACATACCTTTGGATGATCAGTTCCATGAAATCCTCAGACAGGGCACATACTGTATTGATGTTTCTGGTTTTTCTTATTCACCAAGCAGGGGAATACATGATCTGTTTTACAAAGGCGAATCAATGGAACAATGAATACAATGGACAAATCATGTTTGCATTTTCTTTAAAGTAAGTACTGGTGGAGAGTTATGAACTGTGTTTGTGTGGGTGTAGACTTTAGAGCACAGGGAGCAGGAAGGAAAAGAAGAAAGAGGAATGAAAGGAAGAGGAGAGAAGGACAGAGAAAGAGGCATGGGGAGAAGAAGAAAGGGAAGTGAAAGAATGGAAACTAGATTTAAAGTAAATACAATTGACTAGAACTACATGAGGAGCAGCAGAAAGGAGAAGGAACAAAAGACAAAGGAATGGAAGAAAACTTACAAGCAATGAATGAAATCAGAAGCATAAATTGATAGGGAAACACATAATCAGTAAATACTCAAAAATAAAGTACTCGGCACAGAGGGATCTAACTTTCCAAGGTTATACACCATTATATATAGAAGATTCAAATTCTGGTAGTCCGATTTCTGTCTTACTAATCAACGTCATACCACGAAAAGCAAGGGAATGAAGAAAAAAAGTAGAGAACTTGAAGTTGCCAGATACAGGAGCCAGTTTGACCCCATTCAAACTCCTTTCCTTAGGCACTTGATAAAACTGTCCACTTGATAAAACTTGGTAAAAGGCTCTTCAGTTTTCCCTGTTCAGTAACTGACAAGCTTTCATCTGTAGACAAAAGACTAAATCCTGTTTGAAAAACAGACCAGAAAATTCCCTGGAAAAAAGATGGAACCCAAGTTAGCATCTAAGAAGCTAATGTAAAAGTCCTTATTTATTTTCAAGGAGCCTCACTTTAGTTTGATTAAGCCCTGGACAGATGTAACGCAGCAGATGTTACGGCGGTTGAGGCCAGTACAAAATAGATATAAATATATATTATTATGTTATATATATTTATATATTTTATTTATTTATCTTTATTATATATTTATATTTATTTTGTTGTATTTATATATTTATATTCTCTTCATTGTATATTTATATTTATTATATAAAATTATTGTATATCTTTTATATATTCATGAATATATATTCATATATAATCACCAAATGATAGAAGAATCCAACAGGTTCAATGTCTTTATGAACAATAAAGAATGCATTAGAATCTTGGATATCATTTCAGAGGTAATCAATGTGACAGTTGAAGTAACATCTATATGTGTGCAAACACAGTGGTAAATAAGTTAAGAAGTATATAAAATATCCTTTCTTTCCTAAAGAAGAAGAAGAAGAAGAAGAATTTGGGAAAGACTAAGAAGAGCCCACAAACCAATTACCTGAACCAATCCTAGGAAAGCCCAGTCTTGGTCGTAGAAACAATATGACTGTTCAAATACAGCCTCTGCTACTGTTGCACTAGGTTACTTAATTGGTAGGCAGGGGTTTATTAGTGTTACCCAATGACAACCTCACCAGAATTCATATGAGAAACAATAACCTGAAAGCTTAGCAAAATTGTGTCTTAACTGTGACATAACTTCTTTTACCCATGATGTTTACAGAGAATGAACGTATTATCTCTTTGCTTTTGTTTGAGCCTCTCATTATTGAACTCTCTCTTGCACATTTTTTCTTCACAAAGTAGATTATGATGAGTGCTTTCAATCTTTTTTCAAATGTTACTCCAGATGGCGTCTGATAGACAAACTACAACAGAGCTAACGATATGGACTAGTTGAAAATCCCCTGCAAGATTGCATTACTATACACAAATATTATGAAAGCCCCTTCTCATGCTCACACTCAAGGTCAGGCATCCAGGAGTATTTGTTTAATTTAGTATGAGACAACCCTACTGGTTAGACCTACTAAGTACGTATAGTATTTTGAATGCTCAGCAATGCCTCCGTAAAAGAGTACATCCTCCAACCAATGACCAAATTTCATGTTTCATCCAGGAAAAGTCAGGATAAAAAAAACATCCTAACAAAATTAATCTAAATACAGGAAATTCTCCAATGAAAACAGTTGTGGACTGTACAGATTAGGTGTCCCTTGCTTCTCATCTATTTTTCTATCCTTCAGTGTCCTCTCTGTATCTCAGGAGGCTAGAGGTGAAACTAATTTCTCAGATGTTTGCCAGCTCTCAGTTAGGTTCTGCAATGAGGCACCCTGGAGGTAAGAAGGGAGAAGCTATTTTTTGCTCTTCCTTCCCCCGACCCTGGCAGTGGAAATAAGAGCAAGGGAGGAGTACAGGCTATTCTGGGCAAATGTGGGTTTCGCAACAACTGCAGGTGAAGGTTGGCTTTAGCATTAGAATTCTTGGTTCAGCAACATCAAGAGGCTGACTTTTCATTTAGTAACAACAATAAGGTCCCAACAGCGATAATAAAGGCAACAGCACTTCTACAAGATTAGCGGAAAGTGTGAGTTTACGAGTTTAATCCCAGAAGTAGTCTTGGCTTCCTGATCTCTGGCTAACACCTTCTTCTCCCATGTGCTTCTCAGTGCCCCATTTTTGCTGTTCAAGACCCCCAACCACACCTCCCGTTTACTTCTCCAGATCTTCCACCATGTTTGGAACCAACTTCCTGTCTTAAATCTCTGGTTTCTTATTTTCTAACTAGATATTGCCTGTGCATCCCCCCTCCTTGCAAAAGAGACCACATTTCAAAGATTGTCATTCATGTATCTAAAAATCACTACAGAAATCACCATAGAAATAACCTCATGCACAATTTTTAGTTCCCGGACTATCCTACCAAAATCAATTTAGTCCACGTTTGAAAGCATTATGTAAGCATATGTAAGATAGCGTCATTGTTCCCACACATATCACAAGTAAAAACAACTCTGCTGGAGGAGACTAGTCAGAGACTTTGCTTCTCTCATCTTTAAAATGGAATGAGAAAATACATTTCTCCATTGGTTACTTCTCTGTTCTTTACGTGTTTCTGTCTTTCCACGTATATTTATCACTGAAGATACAGTGGGAAATAAAATCACGTCCTGCCTACCTGCTTCTTGCGTCTCTATTGAAGAGATGAAAAGTAAACGAATACATTAATTATTTAGTTATAAAACATTGCAATGGCAATGTCAAAGTATGAATTTCATCTTAATATAAATGGGAAGCTTTCAAATTGTTTTAAGACAGAGAGTATTTTTATCTTGAGTTTTAGAAAGAAATAGAATAATATGAGACACTGTATTTTTGAGTTTTAAGAGTCAGATCTTGATAAGGAGCATTGTGATTAGGGATGCCTCCAACGCCAGTCCTTGCTGAATCTCCCTAACCTCCAGGCCAGAGCTCTTCAGTGAAGAAGCAGCGAGGAGATAATACTTGGCAGAAGTTGGGGATCATAGGACTAAGATCTCCAAGGAGTCAGGAGGAATGAACTTGGAAAGAGGATTTTTTGAAGCAATGTAAATTTCCACCACATTTAGATCCAATCAACTGCTTTGGCTGCCCAATTTTCTTTTCTTTTCTTTTCCTTTTTTTTTTTTTTTTTTAAGTATTCCCAAGAGCTGGCCTAATGCTTCCTTTTCCTTATCACCATATGCTTCGCTGAACTGGAGAGGTTTTATTTTACCCCAACCTGCTTCCACAACAGAAAAGAATGATCATGCACTTCTATTTCACATTGTTTTGTGAACTTTCTATAGCTAAAGAGCCAGAGGGGAAAATGACATGGAACAAGAATGAGTATTTCTATGCTTCCTCTTTTTTTTTTTTTACCATTTAAATAAAAATCAACTTAAAGGATAAAAGTTTAAAAAAAAAGTAATTTACATTTCAGAAAAAAATTTGTGCTCAGATGGTAACAAATCTGAGAAAGCTCCTGAAACAATAGTTGGCAGAACCCTTGGGGAAGCCGAGCAGCTTCTGGGTTGCTACCAGCCTTTCCTGCACAATGGGAAACATTCGGAAATCATACCTCATCTGAATGGACATAGGAAAAAAAGACATTTCTTCTGTGTGGACAGAACTGAAAAACACACATAGCCCTTTCCAGTCAATACACAAGCCCCCTACAGACTCCATAGCATGAAGAACCTAGACACAGCCATGATTAGGGAAGATGAAATGAACTTAGCCAGGCCTTGGAAGCTAGCCACCCATGGTACACTTCGTTTTAGCAGACATTCTGGAAAGGCCAAGAAAGAAGGCATATGGCTGTAAATCGCAACCAGACTTACCAACCCATGACAAATAGCAAATGGAATTCCATGCAAGCACTTGTGGGGTAGGCAACTCAGCAAGAAATAGACACTCAGATATTAGGGAGCCCTGGAGGGGGAGTGAGACCCCCCAAATACCAGCTGGAACTCCGCCAACAAGAAGAGAAAGTGAGCTAGATAAGCAAGGTAAAAACCTGCCCTAGAGTGAATGTGGTGCTTAGTGGGTCATCAAGACAGACATCCAGTCAGAGAGGAACAAGGCAGAGCCCTCTAATCAGACAAATGTCCAAATTCACAACTGTCCTGGAAGTAGGTTACTGAGTCCCAGTAGATGGGGTTTAAGTTTCTCAGTTGTTTACTGCTTAAAATTAGGTTTGGTTCTAAGGGTCAGAAAAAAAAGCCTAAGTGGTGATTTAATTGTCTCCAGCATAGGTGAAGAAAACGAGGTAAGGTTTAACATTCACAAGTGTTAATATTTTCCACCACACCCTGGCAATTCAGTCCTTCCACAGCTAACAGAGGGTAGAGGTGGACCAGAAAATGGTACCTGAGATCATGAATATGTTCCGTGAAGCAGGGAAAAGGACATCCTCAGGAAGCAAAAGGCATACGTAAGGAAAAATAAGGGTTAACGTGAAACAATGGCAGAGAGGAAAAAGAACAGTTCATGGGAGTTCAACATAGTAGGTCAGACACTACCTACAGTATTATTTCCACATACAAACCAAGCGTTTGTCGGCAACACCGGAGAATGCCAGTTCCGGTGTACTGTTGTATAACACTGATGTATGCTCTTATTTATAGTCTGAGGGTTTTTCTTGTTTGTTTTTTCAAAGTAGGCAGAGGTAAGAGGCATTTGACTGGCAGTCCCAATTTCCAAATTCCTACTGTCAAAAGGAGGAAAAGTTACACACAGGGTAATATATCTTGGTTAATGAACTCAACATATGGTGTCAATTTTGCCATACATGAAAACAGAACATCATTATTTTCTAATATTGTTCTTTTCTCCTGAAATGAGGAGTCATATGAAAGAGCTACCAAAGAATAACTTGAAAAAACATGCTTCTCCATCACCAGTAGCAGTACCCATTTTCCTACCATGGGGTCAGAGTCAGAGTGAAAAATGAAATTATTTCATGTTGCTCTAATGTAGGAGTTAAGTGAATAATCTTTTTTTTTAAATCAAGGTAAGTTTTTAGGGGCGCCTGGGTGGCTCAGTGGGTTAAGCCGCTGCCTTCGGCTCAGGTCGTGGTCTCAGGGTCCTGGGATCAAGCCCCGCATCGGGCTCTCTGCTCAGCAGGGAGCCTGCTTCCTCCTCTCTCTCTGCCTGCCTCTCTGACTGCTTGTGATCTCTCTCTGTCAAATAAATTAAAAAAAAAAAAATCTTTAAAAAAATAAAAAATAAAATCAAGGTAAGTTTTTATAACTTGAATTACCCCTACACAGCAACTACAACAGAGAGACACAGATCATAGACATCTTAGTGATAATATCAGTCCCAAACACTGGCATAATGAATTTTAATCTAATTAGAAACAATTGTCAAAAACAAATAATAACAACAAACAAATAAAAATATTGGCTTAAAGTTTCACCCTAATGCACCTGATAGGCAGGTAGTTGAGATCTAAGCCACCATAAGGAACAAAACTAAGAGACTGAAGATTTTTCACATGCTTGTTATTTTATTGAATTAAAATAAATGTTTTCCCTAAACCCAGATTTTCATGGAAGTCAGTTAGTGGTCTGACTTTAAGAATACTTAGTGTTCTCAGAAAACATCCTGCATGCATTCATTCAATCAATCAGTCATTCATTGGTTTACCAGGCAAAAGTTTAAGTTCTCCAACAGACATTAGAAGCTGTCGTCAATAAGGAAGAAAATCAGGGTGTAAAAGATCTCAGGTGTTGCTATTCAAATGCAGTAGAGTCTACTATAGGAGAAAGGTAGAAATGAACATGAGCAAACACACACACACACATACACACACAGCCGACAAGGTTGTATGGAAATAAATGGTTTCTGTGAAAGAGATGGGTGGTTTCCTGCAAACTTACTGCCCAGAGATCACTGGGCAGTCAAGCATCAAATACTGATGGGCAGCAGAGACGTAAATAAAGGACATTGCCTAGAGACAACAAAAACAATATAAACATCAGTGGCATATGATTCCTGTACTCATAATCTGTCATCAAATTGCATTCCAGAAGTAAATATTTTTCAAAAACAAGATTCCTCTTTTCCCCTTGAAACAGCTGATTTCTGGCTCCTTCTAATACTCTCTTGCTTTGCAGTTATGCATAATAAGGGCATTTGTTCATGAAATGCAAATGACTTGATTTTCAACTCTGGAAACGTGGCAGTTCATTACCACCCCTCCTCTCACCACAAATCCATGGAAAATCTGAATAAAGGACAGTGTAGTACTAAGAGAGGTGTAAAGTCATTGAAAGAAAAAAGAGTATTGAAATCAAGTTTTGGATATACATAAACTTGATAAATGACAGATGTCAACTGGAGGCATAGAGGCTAAATTGTTTTTAACAAATCACATCAATAGAGGAAAAAATCACATCATTATTTCACAACAATTTGCAAAAAATAAGTCCCAGATAGATTAAAAATTAGGCTATGAAAAACAAGGCATTAAATTTAAAAATAAGATACACAAAAATAATTTTAAAAGCTTTTAAATTGGGCTACATTTGTATTTAAAAGTTCAGTGTAACAAAATCCACCATACACAAAATTAAACAGCCACTGATGAGAGCTGTTCACAATACATATATCCTGCAAAGTATTAATATATAAACCACAAAAAAACTAAAAATTAGTAAGAAAAAGACAAAGGTGTATTTTTATATTCGGCAAAATATTAAAAATGGGCTGTTAACAAAAGAGGAAATCCAAAAGACCAACAAGCACATGATAAAATAGGCTACTTTACTGGTAATCAAGGACATGCAAATTGAAATAAATATGAGATACCAATTCATTTCTCAATGGCAGGAAACTTTAAAAGTCTAATAACATCAAGGGCTGGTAAGGGTAAGATGCCATAGGATCTCTTACTCTCTGCTCTTAGACTTTAAAGAAAATGGGTTTTTAATGGGAAGATGTAGGGGAAAGAATACAAATTTTCAGTTGTAAGATGAATAAGTTCTGAGGATCTAAAATACACAAGGTGATTATAGTTAATAATAAGGTACTGTATATATGAAATTTGCTGAGTAAACCTTAAGCCTTCTCACCACCAAAAAAAAAAAAAAATATATATATATATATATATATATACACACACACATATGTATTTCACTATGAATGTGAGGTGATAGGTGTACCAATTATCTTGATTGTGGTCATTTCACAATGCATATGTATATCAAATCATCAAAGTGTACAATAAATGTATACAATTACATTCGATAATTATTCTTCCATAAAGCTGGGAGAAAAGAGCTATAGCTTCAAATGCAGTATTTCAATAGTAGTACTGAAAATAATGCTACTTCTAGGCGTAAATCCTAAGACCAGAAAAACAGAACCAAGCACAAGGATATTTACCAAGCCTTTTTATCCCTAAGACTTTTTAATAGCAGTAGCAACAGCAACAAAACGACAGAATCTGAAAAAGAAGTAAATGTCCATCAGTAGGAGACTAGATGATAAGTGGTGATGTATTTGTACACTGAGGGAGAATGCTGCAGTGTTCCACTGTATAAAGCCCAGGTAATGACTGGAGCTACACCTATCAACCTGAATACTTCTCAAAAAAAAATTTAAAGGATCAAATGGTCAATAAAGATGCAAAGACATGCCAACAATAAAATACATTGCCATGGTACATATATTTAATAAGATATGAAAACATGCAGAAAAAGTATAGCTATCAATTCAAGACTGTTGCTATGTGGGAGAAAATAAAGGAATGAGAGTGGACTGGGTGCCTTGGCTTTCTCTATAACATTATTTTCTTTAAAATTATAAAATAAGCAGGGGCACCTGGGTGGCTCAGTGGGTTAAAGTCTCTGCCTTCAGCTCAGGTCATGATCCCAGCATCCCGGGATCGAGCTCCGCATTGGGTTCTCTGCTCAGCGGAGAGTCGGCTTCCCCATCTCTCTCTGCCTGCCTTTCTGCCTACTTGTGATCTCTGTCAAATAAATAAATAAAATCTTTTTTAAAAATTATAAAATAAGCAAATATGGCAAAATTACATGATTCATCGAATCCGGAGAAAATGGAAATGTGTTATAATCCTCTCTGTACATTTTTTAGGTATTTGGAATATTTTGTAATGAAAAATTAAAATCATTTTTTAAAAAGTTAACAAAGAATACGACTGAGTAAAAGAAGGATCAAACAGGTCGGTGACACTCTACGGTACATTGTGTAAATATGCCATTTCTAAAGCTAAAATTTTAGTTCCACTGTCCACAAACCAAGAAGCCTCGCAAGCTGTTTTATCTGAGTTGATCTAAATGCATTTAACATTACCTAGCTTTTTTCCCTGCATGTAAAGTAAAGCACATTTTTAAAACTGTATCAGTTGAAAAGCTTTTTAAAAAGATTCTTCAGCACAACCATTTGTACATTTATGCTAAATCCTTGAAAATAACATTTATTCCTCCTCTAACAATACACTATTTCATTTTTTTCTAAAAAAAAAAAAAAAAAAAAGTACAGTAGCTCTGGGATGCCTGGGTGGCCCAGACAGTTTAGTGGCTGACTCTTGATTATAGCTCAGGTCATTATCTCAGAGTCCTGGGATCGAGTCCCGTGTCCAGTCTCTGCACTCAGCAGGGAGTCCGCTTGAGGATTCTCTGTCTCCCTCTCCCTCTGCCCCTCCCCTCCCCCTGCTTGCATGCTCTCTTTCAAATAAGTAAATCTTTAAAATATATATATAGTAGGTCTGAATATTTGTCGAGTATCATCTCATTAAACTGTACTTTTATATTTGTCAGGACTATAACTTCAGTCTCACCTCACATAGATTTTATTATCATCGTATATTTCTTTAATCAGCTTTGTTTAGGAACAATTAACAGAGACTAAATGCTGGCATTTTAAGCATATACTTGACAATATAATACCCATGTAACTATAACCATAATCAAGATATAAAACTTTTTCAGTACTTCCCAAAATTCTGTGCTCTTTTGTAGTCAATAACTCTGCCCCAGAAGAATACTAATACACCCCAGGAGCCCCTGGAAACCACTGGCCTATTTTCCTTCACAACATATTAGATTTGTCTCACCTTGAGTTTTATATGATAGAATCAAACAGGATATACAGCTTTGCATTGACTATCTTCAGCACCTTATGTTTCATCCATGCTGGTATACAGATCAGTGGTTTGTTCCTTTTTTATTTTTGAACAGTATCCCATTTATAAGTGTATTATAATTGTTCAAGCCACTTTTTAGATTTTTGGGTTATTTCCAGTTTGGGGATATTATGACTAAAGTTGCTATGAACATTCATTATCAGGGGTCTGTGTACTTACCTACTTTCATTATTTTTGAGTAAATACCTAAGGGTAGAACTATTGAGTCAAAAGTAGATACAGGTTGACAGTTATTAGAATTGTTGTGGCTGTCCTAGGCAACCAAAACAGTTAGCATGTGTTTTCCCTGGTTAATAACTACAATAAACTATGTATCTACAATAAAGCTATGTAGATGTTAACATTTTAGCAGAATAGAGATACTGTGACCAAGACCTCTGTTCTATTCCTCTCTTTCTTTTACATTTTTTTCTTTTTTTTAATTGTTTTTAAAGATTTTATTTATTTATTTGACAGACAGAGAACACAAGTAGGCAGAGAGGCAGGCAGAGAGAGAGGAGGAAGCAGCCTCTCTGTTGAGCAGAGAGCCCGATGTGGGGCTCGATCCCAGGACCCTGAGATCATGACCTGAGCCGAAGGCAGAGGCTTTAACCCACTGAGCCACCCAGGTGCCCCTTACATCTTTTTCATAAGGAAAACTAAAAAACGACATTAGGTGCACTTGCTTCTGTTATTATTATCATTGCTGTCTTTCTCATTCTTCCCAAGTAATTTTTTTTTCCTGGTGGGATCTCTCTTCTCTCTTGTTTATCAACATGGTAAAGGTATAAGGGCAAGGGGTAAGGATTTTCAAGCAGAGCAGAAACATGATTAGATTTGAGATTTGCTTTTAAGGATCATTTTAGGGGTGGCTAGGAAGTTGGGTAGGTGTCAGGCTAGAGTCATAAAGACCAGGTAAATGGTAAAAGACAATGAGTCCTTGAACTAAGCAAGTGAGTGAAAGTGGAGAAGTTGTCTTCTTAACTCATCCTTACATCTAATGCAAACCAGAGTAATTTAATAGAGTAGTTTGCTGATACTTTTACTACTATTTTAGTCATTTATTTTAAAACTATCCTTGGGTTTGGGGTAAAATTCTAACTAATGTAAAATACCAGAGAGGCTCTAATGGTTATATCTATTTAAATAAGTGGATTTTGTTTTGTCTTGTTTTGTTTTGTTTTATCCTGCACAAATCAGTTTCACACATACCTATAAGATGTTATCATTTACAGAAAATCTCAGTGAAAAGAAGTCATTGACATGTTATTGTAACTAGCAAAATTGTTTCATGGTTTGAGAGATTCTCCAGTACAGAGTAAATGCTATTTCACCTTATTTTTTCAAATATATATATATATTTGAATATATAAGAAAATATATAAGAAAATGCTGGGGATATATATATATATTCCCAGCATTTTCTTTCCTGGGGTATAAATGGCACTCACTTCCTTAAATCATTGCCAGTCCTATACACTGAACTTAGTCACATATTTAGTAAAATCTAAAGAGGGACAGTCATCCTTTTTCTTGCCTGGTTTTGCCCAGGATGAGAACCAGAAGTTATGTTGAAAGTACTAGAAAGGAGAATAGCCACAGAGAAGGTAAATACGGCATTTCTGCCATAAAGTTTGCAAAGACTGACAATGTTTTCTGCCTGTATTTTCTGTTTAAAATGACTCAATATACTGGAGTAATTTCTACTTCTCAAAAGTTCCACTGCAGGGGCGCCTGGATGGCTCAGTGGGTTAAAGCCTCTGCCTTCAGCTCAGGTCATGATCCCAGGGTCTGGGGATCGAGCCCCGCATCAGGCTCTCTGCTCAGCAGGGAGCCTGCCTCCTCCTCTCTTTCTGCTTGCCTCTCTGCCTACCTTTGATCTCTGTCTGTCAAATAAATAAATAAAATCTTTAAAAAATAAAAAAAAAAAAGAAAGAAAAGTTCCACTGCATTATATGTTCTGGTTGATCTTTGGTCCCTAAAGAACAATTTAGTCTCTATTTTCATTTAGAATTGATTATAATTCCTTTTTTATACTTATTTTCAAAGCTCCTTTTTCTCCAGAGTTTTTAAGAAAGTTGGTAGAAAAACCCTGTTACTTTTTCAAACCAAGGCACTTTTCAAAGTGGAAGGAATACTATTAATAATTTCCCAGGAATATAAGCAAAAAATCTGGACTATACCAAGCAAACGAGGACATGTGGTCAACCTAAGTAAGTAGGTTTTGCTACTGAGTTTTGAGCCTTAAATGTTAAAAATCATATTTTACACTGTCCAATAAATTCCTCCACAAAAGACAACTTCGGTTCTGAATATTTTCTAAAAAGCTCACTGGCATACCAAGCCATTAAATCAAATTTAAAACAGACTAAAAAAGACCGTCATTGGTGTTTATTTAAATAAAAACACCTATGTATATATGCCTATATAGTTATCAGTGTCTCTATCATCTAGCTGCTAGCTGCTCAGGGTCACATAGTGAAAAAAGGCTGAGAGTCAGAACCGCAGTGTTCTAGTTTCACCTCTGCCACTTTATTGCTTCTTAATTTTTGTGCATTGGTATTCTTTCTATTTACCAAAGTGGTTAAAATACTTACTACCCTGTGTCACAGACTTTTTCTGAAATTAAATTGAAATGATCATTGAGAAAAGGAGTTGTAAAACAGCTTAAGTACTTTACAGATATTACAAGATTCTAATCCAAAGAGCTTGAAAGTTATGTATTGAATAGAACTGATTATCCAATCCATAAACCCTTAGATTTTGGACCCAAATGAGGGTCTGATTAGCAGCCTTATTCGGATGATGGAAGCTCATTGGGCCCAATCTTCTCAGTAAATTAAATAATAATAATAATAATAATGATAACAATTAATTAAAAAAATAAGAAATTCACAGAATTCCTTGAAGTTACATGTTCATTCTAAAATGCATTATTAGACAAAAGACTTTTGCTAAATTATGTTGCAAATATTTTTGCAACACAAATGTGCAACTAAATAGTATCAAAAATGCCTCTGAATGAACATTTTAACTATACTCCAAGAAAAAAAAAAACAGTAGAGTTGTCAATAACCTCATTCTTATCCTTGTTATAAGGCTTCCTAAGAGGAAAAAATCCTGAACAAAATGAAACTTTTAAATAAACACCTTAAAGTCAGGTTATTTTCAGAATATTAGTCTCCTTAATGTTCTACATAATTAAAGAATAATTATATATTTAGACACTGATTACCAGGAAGTTCAGAAACAAATTTGATTTACTTATATATATTTGTGTTAGTAATATATTTTTCCTCCCTTTCTGTAATCCTTATTTATCATTTCTACTTTTCTCTTTAAATAACTGAATTCTCTAAAAATATTTTGCCTCTTTTTTAAGGTTGCTGCCTGTAGTTTTGGAAGGAGAAAGGTGAAAAACTAGATTGCCAATATGTTAAAGCTCAAAGTGTTCAGCAACAAAAATACTGGTATTCCGAATGTAACAATATTACACTTATCAAGCATTTCAGTAAATAAAATTTCTCCCAAATTCCTTCTTGAGTGTTTTAAAGTGCTATTTTGGTCTTTCATTGCCATGGTTACCAAAATGATCAAAACCGCAAGAGTATATTTCAATTTGATACTCATTTTCTTTCCAATCATTGTGACTCTCTCCTTGGCACAGAACCCCCATTGATTGCATAATCCGCTTTATGTGTGCAAGAACCATGGGGCTATTGAAGAGAGGATAAATATCCATTCTATTTAACCCCTGTTTTTACAGTTTCTTTACTACGCATTAGCTTTCTAAAAGCAAAAAAGGCTCCGAACAGGGCCAAAAAATGGCAAAACAAAACACTGCGTACTTGTCCAGATCTCACAGTCTCCTTTCTCTACTGGCCTTTAAAACAATTTAACATTTTCAGATACCAGTACCATCTGTGCAATTGTCTTTTATAAGATTTTAGACTTTAAGACTACCTTGGATTGGGGGGCACCTGGTGGCTCAGTGGGTTAAGCCTCTGCCTTTGGCTCGGGTCATGATCTCAGGGTCCTGGAATCGAGCCCCACATCAGGCTCTCTGCTCAGCAGGGACCCTGCTTCCCCCTGTCTCTCTGCCTACTATGTGATATCTCTCTCTGTGTCTGTCAAATAAATAAAATCTTTGGGGAAAAAAAAAAAAGACTACCTTTGATAGTTAAAGGAAGAATCAAGTCAGTTACAAAAGTGGGAAAGTTGTGTATGTGTGTGTATCTGTATCTCCAGAAATGAATGGACTTAGGTGGATCCATGTAAAACTATATACCCACACCCAATCCAAAGACCCATGCATTAAATAAGTTGTCGTCAGCCTGTGCCCCATGTCAAGGTCATGATTATTACGATATCTAAATGTCTTCTTTCAATACTTCATCAGGGAATTCCTAAGCAGAAACTATTAAAGAGAAGATGCCTACATATGAAATTAGGAAAACTAAAGCAACTTCTTCAACAGATAAGGTTAGGAACTTTGTTCTATGCTTTCCCTTAAATTCCTTGATGTATTAGGTGTATTTATCTCTAGGACAATGGTTGCCAACTCAGGATGCTTTGGTCTGGAAACAGTTAATCATTATAAGTGGAGGGGAGCAGTAATGGCTACTGGCATCTAGGGGACCACCCACCTAGGAACCTCCTCCCATGTGCAGGGCAGCCCCTGCAACAGAGAGTGACCTGGTTTATAATGTCAATGGTGTAGACTTGGAGAAACCTAGCTCTGGGTCAAGAATAACAGATGATTTTAATCTTAAGAGTAATTGGTGGAGCTGCTGTAATTGGTGGAGTTGCTACAAGTGTTTCTTTTCCTTTCTCTCTTTCTTTCCAAGAAAGATCTTGAGGCTATTTCCTATTTTAAGGGAATTAAGACTATTTCCTATTTTAAGGGAATTATTTGAGTGACGTCTCTCAGGGGTAAAGGATGAGGACTAGAGATGTTTTTGTTTTTGTTTTGTTTTGTTTTTTGTTTTTTATCTGTAACCCAAACTCTACATGTTAGAGTTCTAATCGTTTAGCTTCAATGCATCAAATGGCTTAAGAGCCTAAGTGCTTGCTGTTCGATAAGTAATTCCTCATTTCCCGGAACCTGGTTCTCCCTATGCAATTTAGAAAAGTTAACTAGAGACAGGGGCAAAAAAGCGTGGAATCCTTTTCAGTTTGGAGATGCTTTGTCCCAGAGCCCGCAGGAGTAACCTTTTTCCAACCTGAATTCCATGAGCCACCTTCTACATGCCTTCAGTTACACCCAAAAGTCCACCAGTCTTATTTACTGTACAGTGAGATACAATAACTCAGACTACACAATTGAAAATTTAACAGAAGGTCATTAGCCCCAATATCTTCTTTTATATTTAGATCACTACTGATTGCTAAGATTTCTTACTTATGATAGAAAAATAAGACAAATTTAACACAATCAGCTTTAGCAGGGCTTCTGCAAAGTATTTCCTCAGTTAAATTTACTGGAACGTGGCAGTTAAGGCATTGTTACTTAACCAATCATAAACCATAAAATATTCAATGACATCTTGATGGTGATGTCCAAAATCCAGCATGTTTGGTTTCCTAAAGCAGTAAGCAACAAAACATGTTTTGCAGAAAAGGTTATAGCATATGCCAAGATGGGGTAGTAATTATCGTCAGCTTTTATATTTAATGATGATAGGATGTTATTATAGCCATCATATCTAGTAGCTGTCTTATAATCAAGTTTAAACATAGTCTTGGAGTAGCAGAGCCCAGCTCTGTGATTTAGCAACAATTAAAAAAAAAAAGTGTATTTCCTGAAAGGTTATAAACATTCCAAAGGCAGAAAACAAAGTCATACAGAGGTACAATTAACACTCAGTTCTCCCCGTTAGGTTTCTCTCCTGGAGCTTAATGTCTAGAGAGAGAAAACAAGTCTCTTTCTAGTATGATAGGTACTATCATTTCTATGATCATCACATCATTTTTCTCCTCAGATTTTCCAGGGGTTTCCTGTCTCTGAGTAAAACAGGAGTCCTTATGATCGTCAATAAAGTCCTACACAATCCAGCCATTCACGAGCTCCCGGACTTCATCTCTTTCTTTCCCTCTTACTTACCCTATGTTAGCTTCCCTGGCGCGCCTTACAGTTCCCTAAAAAAAGGTAAACAGGATCCTGCCTCAGGGACTTTAAGTAACTAATTACCTTGATTGGAACGTTCTTCCTCTAGATTTCTGCGTAATTCACTTTCTCAGTTCGTTACTATCTTTGTTCAAAGACTGTCACTTTGGTTATTTAAAAGTGTGAGGTGTGGAATTTAAGAAACAAAACAGATGAACATAGAGGAAGAGAATGAAAAATAAAGTAAGATGGAAACAGAAAGGGAGGCAAACCGTAAGAGATGCTTAACTCTAGGGAACAAACTGAGGGTGCTGGCGGGGTGAAGGGTGGGAAGAAGGGATCGTTGGGAAGTGGGAACTAAGGAGGGCACATGATTAATGAGCACTGGCTTTTATAGGCAACTGATGAATCACGAAATTCTACCCCTGACACTAATTTAAAAAAAAAAAGTAAAAATAAAAATAAATAAAAATGTGACACCACCCAGCTTCATCAGATCCTGGTCACCCGCGATCCTCTTTTCCAGCCTCATATTTCTCAGAAAGGGTGTGTTTCCCTTCTGTTACATTTCTTCCTATGTAGTTTGATAAGTTCTGTTATTAATTCAAACCTTTTTTTCTGCAATACATTTCACACCACTGTCCATAATGCACTTTAATACTACTGTATTATCAGTATCTAAATTCCAATCTGAAATAGACCTAAAACCATTATTCAATGACAAATCATTTTACTTTTTATAAATTTCCCTTATACAGTATATAACTGCAGTGAATTTCCCTGAAATGCAGCCATACACACACACACACACACACACACACACACGCACTAGGTGAAATAAACAATGAATCACAATCATTCACAAATTCGCATCAGGGCAAACGTTACTGACTTTGCTGTTATTTTTACTTCGCCTTCCCTACTTTTAAGTTGCTTTTTTCATTATTAAATGAAAAATATGAGCTCATTTTATTCATCTTTCTATTTCCACCTGTGTCCTCTTCTTAAAGAAACACCAGTTATATGAAATAAAGAGCCTACCTTACTCTAATCCCATTTTAAATAACTTCAGGTACAGTGATCCTATTTGCAAATAAGGTCACATTCTGAAGCTCTGACAGTTAGGACTTCAACACATCTTTGGTGGAACACAACTCAACCCAAGACATAAGCATTTTCCTAAAGAGGAGGAAAAAAACCTGTAATACTCTTGTGTTAGGGATAAATCAAATAAGGCTGTGCACTGCAATGCAATGCAATGTAGAGGTTAAGAGGATAGGCCCCAATAGGAGCATTTTACTTCTCAAAGAAGTTGTTTGCTAACAAAAGAAAGATATTTTGGGCAGTACTAATGGCAAAGAAAATGAAGCCAGAGCTATAAAATTCATGGTGCTTCCAGAGAATGGTGTTCTCAAGTCAACAAGGCAGAAAAAGTGGTTTCAAAAATTAACCAAGTAATCAAGGTTAATATTATCAACTATACATCATATTGATATCATGCATCTCGGTATGATGTGATGAGAAGGGTACCTCATCTCTGTGCATATTGCTTCTGAAATTCCATAACCCCAGGCTAGTGATGAGAAAATACCAGATAAACCCAAATTATGGGACATCCTACAAAACAAACCATCCAGTGCTCTTCAAAAGTGTCAAGTTCTTTACGAAAAAGAACTATACTGGAGACTAAGGAGACTTGGCAACAGAAATTCAACACAGCACTCCGGAACCAACCTTGAAACAGAAAAATGGCATCCGTGGAAAAATACCTGAAATCCAGGTAAAGGCTAAATGTTGTACAAATGTTAATTTCTTTATTGTATAGTTATTTAACATTTTAGCTTTTGGGGAAGGAGAGTAAAAGGTACACAGGAATGCTTCTATAAAGTATTTGTAGCTCTTCTATGAATAGAAGAGTAAGAAAAGTTTTTAAAAACAAAAGAATGGACCAAGACTTCCAACAATGTCACTATTGTCAAAGAATCCTTTCCTCCAAAAAAAAAAAAAAAAAAAAAAAGTGGAAAAATATCAAAACATATTCATTTCAGCACTCTGGAGTTTGACCAAAAGCAATGAGTTGAGAAGTGTTTACACATGAAAACACTCTGCTAGCTCTTTGGGTAACAGCAGTGCCAGTTTGCAATGCCATTCTGCCTCTCCTTGCAGCCTACCTCCAGATCCATCAGCTCAGTAGTTGTCCTGGGCCAGCGCTGGCTGGAAAACCCAGCCGTTTCACTGATAGAGGGTAAGATCTGATTCTGAGCACAGGGTGAAGTCAAATGCCCAGTTGTGCTTATGATGAAAGCAACAAGCTTGGTTGGAAACAAATGATAACACCTGCAGCTCTGCTCCCATGAGGCTGCAGTCCTACTTGGGGGTAAGCAATGGGTGACCTATAAATGTGAGAGAAAGACCCTATGAGTAAGACATGCATAGAAAGAGTACATAGCTCTGCACAAATCCCTGGCTGACTCAGAAACTACGCACAGGTGCATGGGAGACTCAGGAGCATGGAGGAAAGCCAAAACTGAGAGGCTTGAAAATTGCTGGATCTTTGAATGTATTTTTCTACCTCCACAAAATTATAATATGAAAGGATTATCAAAGCCCTACAGGTTCAAGGTGTTTGAGCATAGTCTTTGCCCAAATCATTGCTTGATAATGGAGATACAGACAAAAGAGGAACCCCCTAGAAAGCTAGAAAGGCATGAAGGGAGAAACAGGCAGGAAGGTGGGAGGAAGGAAGGAAGAAAAATATGGTAAAGAGACATGAGCAGCTGTATACAGTGAAGATGACAGATTCCACTGTTAAAGTACAGACAGGATACAAACAGCACACAGCACTTATTGAAAAAAATAAGTCAGGAGAACACGAAAGGCTCAGTGGGTAGAGTCTGTAACTCTTGATCTCGGGGTTTTGAGTTTGAGCCCCCACATTGGGTGTAAAGATTGCTTTAAAAAATCTTAAAAGAAAAAAGAAATCAAAATCCAGATTTGCTATATTACATAAAAATGTTTGCTTTTAACAAAAACTTGAGTCATGTGATTTTATATTTTTAAAATATGTGAAAACAAATCAAGCCTATAGGAACTGATCCTGAATGGACCTAGATGTTGGATTTATTAAAGACTGCTACAAAATAGTTACAAAGTAGCTATTACAAATATGTTTTTAACAGTAAAGAAAACCATGTTAATATAAGGAATAATATGACAACAATGATTCAGGAAATATGGAAATTCAGTGGACAAATAGAAACTATGAATGATAACCAAATGGAAAATTCAGGAATGAAAAGTAGAACATCTGAAATAATTCACAAACTGGACACTAAAGAACACGAGATGGTAAAAAAAATTAATCCCCTTCATTTTATGACTCACAGTTCCTTGAAAGCTGGTCTGCAAGTACTTAGTCCCATATTATGCTTTTATTTTAACCCTCACCTCATTTCAGGATAAAGTGGCAGAGAGTGTAAAAAACACACACCTATCACGCATGTGCACACACACGTGTGTGTGCCCCCACACACACTGAGAATGACAACAACCAACCTCAACCAACAAATAAAAACTTGAAGGACTCAAATAAGTTGAGAGAAAGTGTGGCTAATTTATAAAAATTAAAGAAGAGAAAAGGCAGTGAGAGAGATAGGGAGGGACTAATATTAATTACACAATTACATTTTAAAATCATATGATTTCAGGGCACCTCAGTGGCTCTGTCGGTTTACTGTTCCACTCTTGATTTTGGCTCAGGTCATGATCTCAGGGTTGTGAGAGCAAGCGCCTTGTCGGACTTCCTGCTGCATATGGAACCTGCTTGGGATTTTCTATCTCCTTCTCCATCTGCCCCTCCCTTCCATCTACCTCTCCCTCTCTAATAAGGAAGAAGATCACATGCTAAATATATTAAAATACTGAACATAAAGACTTTTGTGGCCATTTTTTAAAGGAAGTTTATTTTCTTTTTTAAGGAGACTTAAGGAATAACAAAGTGAAAGGTTTTGGTGAACTAAGGCAGAAAACTGACAAAATAATAGATTTGCCAGAGGAAGAGCAAGATGGCAGAGGAGTAGGAGACCTAAATTTCATCTGGTCCTAGGAATTCAGCTAGCTATCAAACCATTCTGAACACCTACAAACTCAACAGGAGTTCAAAGGAAATAATAGCAGCAATTTTATGAACAGAAAAGCTAACACTTACTGGAAGGTAGGATTTGCAGAGAAGTGAATCTGAGGCAATATATACAGGAAGACAGACCGTGGACCATGGTGAGAGGGCACCTCTGTCAGCCGGCTCCTGGCAAGAGATAGAGCTGCAGAGTACAAAATCAGAACTTCTAGAAGTCTGCTCTACTGAGGAACGTTGCTCCAGTGGCTAAGCTGGGTGTGGAAACCTCGCTGGGACAGTGTGGTTTCAGGACCCACGGGGTCACAAAAAGACCAGGAATGTTGAAATGCAGCAGAGCCCCCAGTATCAGAGCAGGGAATCCAGCAGCAGACGAACCTAGGAGTAGGCTCTCAGCTCCGGATTACTTTAAACTGTGATCTGAGGCACAGTCATGCCACTGCTCTTCGAGCAGGGACCCCACAAGTGGCAGATCTGGGAAGACCCCCTCCTTCCTCCTCTGGGAGAAGCAGCCTGGGAGCACTGCAGGAATCTGCTGGGTTTGGAGACTCCAAACAGGGCTGTGTGCCATAGACAGAAATGCTCAGTCATGGGCTGGGTGAGAACGGAATGTGGCCGGAGACCAGGGAGACGGGAGTGATTGACTGCTTTTCTCTGAGCATGTACTGAGGAGTGCGACCCTGAGTTCTCAGTTCCTACTGGGCCGGAGATTGGGAGGCCGCCATTTTCATTCCCGTCCTCCAAAGCTGTATGGAAAGCATTCAGGGAACAAAAGCTCCTGAGAGCGAACCCGATCAGATTGCTTAGCCCAGCCCCTGGCAAGGGCGATGCAATTCCAAATCAGGCAAAAACCTTTGAGAGTCACCACAGCTTGCCCCTCCTCTAAAAGATCAGCAAGAACATCCAACCAATACCAAGTTCGCCAAGAAATGAGAACAGTGGGACTCCACAGCTAGGGGAAAAACAACACCTAGAATTCACGGCTTTTCCCCCATGATTCTTTAGTCTTTCAAAGTTAAAATTTTTTAATTTTATTCTCCCTTATTCTATTTTTTTTAATTTTTCCTCTTTCCTATTTTAACACTTTTAACTATTTCATCAATTAATTTTCAAAAATATTTTAAAATTTTCATTGTTATAGTCATATTCTATCCCTTCATTGTATTTAACCTTATTTTTTGTATATATATTGGTTTTTCTTTCTTTAAAATTTTGGAATACAGTTTCTTTTAATCAAAATATATCCTAAATCTAGCACATGGCTTTGTTCTAGTCTCCAGCCTGATCACATTCTTTCCTTTTTTTTCTTTTTTCAACTAACTTATCACATCAATTCCTTTTTTAGAATCATTTTTAATTTTCATCCTTACAATCATATTCCACCCCTTCATCATGTTTCCCCGTGTGTGTGTGTGTGTGTGTGTGTGTGTGTGTGTGTGTGTGTATGTAGATAGATAGATATAGATATACATATATAAGTTTTTTATTACTTTAAAATTTTGGGAAGTAGTTTCATCTAACAGTCCAAAATACATGGAAAATCAAGTGTGTGCCTCTCTTCTATTCATCAGTCTAAAATATACATATATTTTTTTTTCTTTTTTTCCTCCTTTCTTCCCCCTGGTTTCAGGTCTCTTTTGATTTGGTTAGTGTATATTTTTCTGAGGTCATTGCTGCCCTTTTAGTATTTTGTTCTCTCACTCATCTATTGTTATCTGGATAAAATGACAAGGAGGAAAAACTAACCACCAAAAAAAAAAAAAAAAAGAATAAGAGGCAGTACAGATGGCTACAGACCTAATCAATACAGACATTAGTAAGATGTTAGAACTAGAGTGCAGAATGATTATCAAGGTGCTAGCTGGGCTTGAAAAAAGAATGGACGATACTAGAGAATCCCTTTCTGGATAAATAAAAGAACTAAAATCTAACCAAGTTGAAATAAAAAAATCTATTAATGAGGTGCAATAAAAAATGGAGGCTCTCATTGCTAGAATAAATGTGGCAGAAGAGAGAATTAGCAATATAGAAGACCAAATGACAGAGAATAAAGAAGCTGAGCAAAAGAGAGACAAACAACTACTGAACTATGAGGGGAGAATTCGAGAGATAAGTGATACCATAAGATGAAACAATATTAGAATGATTGGGATCCCAGAAGAAGAAAGAAAGAAAGATGGAGGTAGAAAGTATATTGGAGCAAATTATAGCAGGGTATTTCCCTAAGTTGGCCAAGGGAACAAGCATCAAAATCCAGGAGGCACAGAGAATCCCCCTCAAAACCAATACAAGTAGGTCCACACCCTGTCATCTAATAATAACACTTACAATTCTCAGAGACAAATAGAAAATCCTGAAAGCAGCTTGGGACAAAAGGTCTGTTACACAGAACAGCAGAAATATTAGATTGGCAGCAGACTTATCCACAGAGACCTGGCAGCCCAGAAAGGACTGGCATGATATATTCAGAGCACAAAATAAGAAAAATATGCAGCCAAGAATACTATATCCAGCTAGGCTATCATTGAAAATAGAAGGAGAGATAAAAAATTTCCAGGACGAACAAAAATTAAAAGAATTTGCAAACACCAAACCAGCCCTACAGGAAATATTGAAAGGGGTCCTCTAAGCAAAGAGAGAGCCTAAAAGTAACAGACTAGAAAGGAACAGAGACACTATACAGTAATAGTCATCTTACAGGCAATTCAATAGCATTAAATTCATATCTTTCAGTAGTTACCCTGAATGTAAATGGGCTAAATGTCCCCATCAAAAGACACAGGGTATCAGAATGGATAACAAAACAAGAATCACCAATATGCTGTCTGCAAGAAACTCATTTTAGACCCAAAGACACCTCTAGATTTAAAGTGAGGGGTAGAAAACAATTTACCATGCTAATGGACATCAAAAGAAAGCTTTAGTGACAATCCTTATACCAGATAAATTACATTTTAAGCCAAAGACTATAATAAAAGCTGAGGAAGGACACTATATCATACTTAAAGGGTTTGTCCAACAAGAAGAGCTAACAATTTTAAATATCTATGCCCCTAACATGGGAGCAGCCAATTATATAAACCAATTAATAACCAAATCAAATAAATAGATTGAAAATAATACAGTAATAGTAGAGGACTTTAACATCCCCCTCACTGAAGTGGACAGATCATCCAAGCAAAAGATCAACAAGGAAATAAAGGCTTTAAATGACACACTGGACCAGATGAACATCACAGATATATTTAGAACATTCCATCCCAAAGCAACAGAATACACATTCTTCTCTAGTGCACATGGAACATTCTCCAGAATAGATCACATCCTAGGTCACAAAGCAGGTCTCAACTGGTACCAAAAGACTGGGATCACTCCCTGCATATTTTCACACCACAGTGCCTTGAAACTAGAACCCAACCACAAGAGGAAAGTTGGAAAGAACTCAAATACATGGAGGCTAAAAAGCATCTTACTAAAGAATGAATGAGTTAACCAGGAAATTAAAGAAGAATTAAAAAAAAATTCATAGAAACAAATGAAAATGAAAACATAACTGTTCAATATCTTTGGGATGTAGCAAAGATGATCCTAAGAGGAAAGTATATAGCAATATAAGGCTTTCTCAAGAAACAATAAAGGTCTCAAATACACAACCAAACCCTTCAATTAGAGGAACTAGAGAAAGAACAGCAAAGAAAGCTTAAACCCAGCAGGAGAAGAGAAATAATAATCAGAGCAGAAATCAATGAAATAGAAACCAAAAGAACAGTAGAACAGATCAACAAAACTAGGACCTGATTCCTTGAAAGAATTAATAAGATTTATAAGCCCCTAGACAGACTTATCAAAAAGTAAAGAGAAAGGACCCAAATTAATACAATCATGAATGAAAGAGGAGAGAGCACAATCAACACCAAAGAAATAAAAACAATTATAAGAACATATTATGAGCAACTATATGCCAGCAAATATGACAATCTGGAAGAAATGGATGCATGCCTAGGGAGACTGTAAACTACCAAAACTGAACTAGGAAGAAAGAAAACCTGAACAGACCCATAACCAGTAAGGAAATTGAAGCACTAATCAGAAATCTCCCAACAAGCAAGAGCCCAGGGCTAGATGGCTTTCCAAGGGAATTCTACCAAACATTTAAAGGAGAATTAATACCTATTCTGAAACGGTTCCAAAAAATAGAAATGGAAGGAAAACTTCCAAACTCACTTTATGAGACCAGCATTACCTCGATCCCAAAACCAAACAAAGACTCCATCAAAAAGGAGAATTACAGACCAATACCTGATGAACATGGATGCAAAAATTCTCATCAAAACACTAGCCAATAGGAGCCAACAATACATTAAAAGGATTATTCACCACGACCAAGAGGGATTTATTCCTGTGCTACAAGTTTGGTTCAACATCTGCAAATCAATTAATATGATACATTAATAAAAGAATAAAAATCCCAGGATACTCTCCATAGATGCTGAAAAAGCATTTGACAAAGTACAGCATCCTTTCTTGATCAAAACTCTTCACAGTGTAGCCATAGAGGATACATACCACAATATCATCAAAGCCATCTATGAAAAACCCACAAGGAATATCATTCTCAATGGGGAAAAACTGAGAGCTTTTCCCCTAAGGTCAGGAACTCAGCAGGGTCATCCACTATCACCACTGCTATTCAACAGAGTACTAGAGTCTTAGCCCCAGAAATCTGACAACAAAAAGAAATAAAAGGTATCCAAATTGTTAAAAAAGAAGTCAAACCCTTACTCTTTGCAGACAATATGATACTTTATGTGGAAAACCTAAAAGATTCCACCCTAAAACTGCTAGAACTCATACAGGAATTCAGTAAAGTGTCAGGATATAAAATCAATGCACAGAAATTAGTTGTATTTCTATACACTAACAACAAGACAGAAGAAATAGAATTTAAGGAGTTGATGTCATTTACAATTACACCCAAAACCATAAGATACCTAGGAATAAATCTAACCAAAGAAGCAAAGAATCTGTACTCAGAAAACTACAGAATACTCATAAAAGAAATTGAGGAAGACACAAATAGAAAAACATTTAAACCATAAACCAACAACAAATTAAGCCAACCCCACACACAAGAAGGGATATAATCAAGATTAGAGCAGAGATCAATGAGATAGAAACAAGAGATACAGTAGAATGCATCAATGAAACTAGAAGCTGGTTCTTTGAAAGAATCAATAAGATCAATAAACCATTGGCCAAACTAACCCAAAAGAAAATAGAGAGGACCCAAATTAATAAAATTATGAATGAAAGGGGAGAGATCACAACTAACACCAAGGAAATAGAAACAATCATCAGAAATTATTCAACAGTTATATGCCAATAAGTTAAAAAACCTAGAAGAAATGGATGCATTCCTGGAAACCTATAAACATTTAAGACCGAACCAGGAAGAAATTGATAACCTGAATAGACCAATATCTAGTAACAAGATTGAAGCAGTGATCAAAACCTCCCCAAAAACAAGAGCCCAGGACCTTATGGATTCCCTCAGGTATTCTACCAAAATTTCAAAGAAGAAATACCTATTCTCCTGAAGCTCTTTCAAAAAGTAGAAACAGAAGGAAAACTTTCAGACTCTATGAAGTCAACATACCCTGATCCCAAAACCAGGCAAAGACCCCATCAAAAAGGAG
This sequence comes from Enhydra lutris kenyoni, assembly GCF_002288905.1. Classification (NCBI taxonomy): domain Eukaryota; kingdom Metazoa; phylum Chordata; class Mammalia; order Carnivora; family Mustelidae; genus Enhydra; species Enhydra lutris. Next base: position 14,562,215 of record NW_019154100.1, on the reverse strand, counting down.
AATTTCAGACCAACATCCCTGATGAATATGGATGCCAAGATTTTCAACAAGTTCCTAGCTAATAGGATCCAACAGTACATTAAAAAGATTATTGAGGGGCCCCTGGGTGGCTCAGGGGGTTAGGCCTCTGCCTTTGGCTCAGGTCAAGATCTCAGAGTCCTGGGATCAAGCCCCGCATTTGGCTCTCTGCTCAAGAGGGCGTCTGCTTCCCACCTACCCCCCCCCCCCCGCCTGCCTCTTTTGATCTCTGTCAAATAAATAAATGAAATCTTAAAAAAAAAAAAAAAAGAATATCCACCATGACCAGGTGGTATTTAACCCTGGGATGCAAGGGTGGTTCAACATTTGCAAATCAGTCAATGTGATAGAACAAATCAACAAGAGAAGAGAGGACCACATGGTCCTCTCAATTGATGCAAAAAAAGCATTTGACAAAATACAGCATCCATTTCTGATTAAAACTCTTCAGAGTATAGGGATAGAGGGAACATTCTTCAACTTCATAAAATCTATCTATGAAAAACCCACAGTGAATATCATTCTCAATGGGGAAAAGCTGACAGTCTTCCCTTTGAGATCAGGAACATGACAAGGATGCCCACTCTCACCACTCTTGTTCAACATAGTACTAGAAGTCCTAACAACAGCAATCAGACAACAAAAAGAAATAAAAGGTATTCAAATTGGCAAAGAAGTCAAACTCTCTCTTTACAGATGACATGATACTTTATATGGAAAACCCAAAAGACTCCACCCCCAAACTACTAGAACTCATGCAGCAATTCTGTAATGTGGCAGGATAGAAAATCAATGTACAGAAATCAGTCGCTTTCTTATACACTAACAATGAAAGTATAGAAAGGGCAATTGGAGAATTGATTCCATTTACTATAGCACCAAGAACCATAAGATACCTGGGAATAAATCTAACCAAAGAGGTAAAGGATCTGTACTCAAGGAACTACAGAACACTCATGAAAGAAATTGAAGACAACACAAAAAGATGGAAAAGCATACCATGCTCAAGGATTAGAAGAATAAACATTGTTAAAATGTCTATACTGCCTATAGCAATATACTTTCAATGCCATCCCAATCAAAATTCCACCAGCATTTTTCAAAATGCTGGAACAAACAACCCTAAAATTTGTATGGAACCAGAAGAGACCCTGCATTGCTAAGGAAATGTTGAAAAAAAAAAAAAAAAAAACTGGGGGCATCATGTTGCCCGACCTCAAGCTTTACTACAAACTGTGATCACCAAGACAGCATGATACTGTCACAAAAAAAGACACACAGACCAGTGGAACAGAGTAGAGAGCCCAGATATGGACCCACAACTCTATGGTCAAATAATCTTTGGCAAAGCAGGAAAAAATATCCAGTGGCAAAAAAGACAGTCTCTTCAATAAATGGTGCTGGGAAAATTAGACAGCTAGGTGGAGAAGAATGAAACTTGACCATTCTCTTATACCATACACAAAGATAAACTTGAAATGAGGCAGGAATTTATCAAAATCCTAGAGGAGAACATAAGCAGTAACCTCTTCAACATAGGCCACAGCAACTTCTTTCAAGACATGTCTCCAAAGGCAAAGGAAACAAAAGTGAAAATGAACTTTTGGGACTTCATCAAGATCAAAAGTTTCTTCACAGCAAAGGAAACAGTCAACAAAACAAAGAGACGACCCATGGAATGGGAGAAGATATCCACAAATGACACTACAGACAAAGGGCTCATATCCAAGATCTAGAAAGAACTCCTCAAACTCAACACTCAAAAAACAGATCATCATGTCAAAAAATTGTGTCAAAAAAACCAGATTATCATGTTAGAAGACATGAAGAGACACTTCTTCAAAGAAGACATACAAATGGCTAACAGACACATGAAAAAAATGTTCATCATCATTAGCAATCAGGGAGATTCAAACCAAAACCACATTGAGATACCACTTTACATCAGTTAGAATGGCCAAAATTAACAGGATAGGAAACAACAAGTGTTGGAGAGGATGTGGAGAAAGGGGAACCCTTTTACACTGTTGGTGGGAATGCAGGTTGGTGCCACCACTTTGGAAAACAGTGTGGAGATTACTTAGGAAATTAAAAATAGAGCAACCCTATGACCCTGCAATTGGACTACTGGCTATTTACCCCAAAGATACAGATGTAGTGAAAAGAAGGGCCATCTGTACCCCAAAGTTCATAGCAGCAATGGCCACAGTCGCCAAACTGTGTAAAGAGTCAAGATGCCCTTCAACAGATGAATGGATAAAGAAGATACAGTACATATATACAATGGAGTATTGTGCCTCCATCAGAAAGGATGAATACCCAATTTTAGTATCAACATGGACTGGAGGAGATTATATTGAGTGAAATAAGTCAAGCAGAGAGGGTCAATTATCATATGGTTTCATTTGAGCATAAGGAATAACACAGAGAACATTGGGTAAAGGAGAGAAGTGAATTGGGGAAAATTGGAGAGGGAGATGAACCATGAGAAACTGTGGACTCTGAGAAACAAACTGAGGGTTTTGGAAGGGAGAGGAGTGGGAGGTTGGGAGAGCCTGGTGGTAGGTATTAAGGAAGGTATGTATTGCACGGAGCACTGGGTATGGTGCATAAACAATGAATCTTGGAACACTGAAAAAATAAAATTTAAAAAAAAGAAAGAAAGAAAACCATTTCATGCTCATGGATTGGAAGAACAAATATTGTGAAAATGTCTATGCTACCTAGAACAATCTATACATTTAATACAATCTCTATCAAAATCCCATTAACTTTTTCAAAGAAATGAACAAATAATCCTAAAATTTGTATGGAACCAGAAAAGACCCTGAATAGCCAGAAGAATGTTGAAAAAGAAAAGCAAATCTGGTGGGATCACAATTCCGGACTTCAAGCTCTATTACAAAGCTGTAATCATTATGACAGTATGGTACTGGCACAAAAACAGACATAGATCAATGGAACAGGATAGGGATCCCAGAAATGGACCCTCAACTCTACAGTCAACTAATCTTTTGACAAAGCAGGAAAGAATGTCCAATGGAAAAAGACAGCCTCTTCAACAAATGCTGTTGGGAAAATCGGACAGCCACACGCAGAAGAATGAAACCGGACCATTTCCTTATACCACACACAAAAATAGACTCAAAATGAATGAAAGACCTCAATGGGAGACAGGAATCCATCAAAACCCTTGAGGAGAACACAGGCAACAACTTCTGTTACCTTGGCCACAGCAACTTCTTCCTAGAAACAGCGTCAAAGGCAAGGGAAGCAAAGGCAAAAATGAACTATTGGGACTTCATCAAAATCAAAAGCTTTTGCACAGCAAAGGAAACAGTCAACAAAACCAAAGACAACCGACAGAATGGAGAAGATATTTGCAAATGACATATCAGATAAAGCGTTAGTATCCAAATCTATAAAGAACTTATCAAACTCAACACCCAAAGAACAAATAATCCAATCAAGAAATGAGCAGAAGACATTAACAGCCATTTCCGCAAAGAAGACATCCAAATGGCCAATAGACACCTGAAAAAGTGCTCAACATCACTCAGCATCAGGGAAATACAAATAAAAACCACAGTGAGCTACCACCCACAACAATCAGAATGGCTAAAATTAACAAGTCAGATAACGACTGATGTTGGCAAGGATGTGGAGAAAGGGGCACCCTCCTACACTGTTGGTGGAAATGCAAGCTGGTGCAGCCACTATGGAAAACAGTTTGGAGGTTCTTCAAAAAGTTAAAAATAGAGCTACGCTACAACCCAGCAACTCCTCTATTAGGTATTTACCTTAAAGATACAAATGTAATGATCTGAAGAGGCATGTGCACCCAAATTTTATAGCAGCAATGTCCATAATAGTCAAACTATGGCAAGAGCCTAAATGTCCATCAGCAGATAAATGGATGAAGAAGATACTTCATATATATATATAATGCAACCATCAAAAAAAACCCACGAAATTTTGCCATTTGCAATGATGTGGCTGGAACTAGAGGGTATTGTGCTAAGTGAAATAAGTCAATCCGAGAGAGACAATTAGCATATGATCTCACTGATATGAGGAATTTGAGAAACAAGACAGAGGGTCACAGGGGAATGGAGGGAAAAAATGAAACAAGATAGAACCAGAGAAGGAGACAAACCATAAGGACCACAATCTCAGGAAATAAACTGAGGGTTGCTGGAAGGGACGGGGGTGGGAGGGATAGGGTGACTAGGGGATGGACATTGGGGAGAGTATGTGCTATGCTGAGTGCTGTGAATTATGTAAGACTAATGAATCATAGACCTGTACCCCTGAAACAAATAAAACAAATAATACATTATATGTTAATTAAAAAAATAGACTTGCCACAAGTAAACCTTCCCTTCTTTTATCATTGTGCAATATTGGGACCTAACTGTATCTTGATTTTCATTAAATGCATTATAATAAGGCAACAAATAGATGAATTCAATTTCATGTCATCACTTAATACATGTAGAGACATTTTACTGTCAGTGTGGGATGCTAACAGCTGAAAAATGGAAATCTTAGTAGTTCTTTGTTTTCTTTTACTCTTGTTTCTTTTGTGTCTTTGTTCACTACTTTGACTTCTAAATATTTAAAACAAGCTTTTCATGAACCAATTGAGTTTCTTATCCTGAGATTTTGACTAATTTAATAACACTCCCTGCTATAAAATCAATTTGAATTAATGCCAAACAAATTACTAAAGCAATGCTATCTGTTGCCTTAATTATTTCAATATGATTCGTTTCAGTTTGGTATTTCATCTTGTTCCCTAAATGACTTGCTACTGCAGCCTTTTTTCAAAAATCGTTTTTTGTGCTTTTAAAGTCAATTCATTGTTTAAAATCTCATCTTCACTTACATGTGAACAGAATCCTAATCCAAAAATTCTTTTCATCTTTCAAAATCTTCAAATGAACCCATGTTCCCTCAAATTCAGCTTTAAGCAAGACAAGAAGTGTTGAGTCAAAGCCCAGACACTTGTTCTCCATAAATTCTCACAGGTTCAAGTAATCTTTTTTTAAGATTTTATTTATTTGGGGAAGAGAAAGAGAGGGGGAGAGAAAGAGAAAGAGAGAGAGAGATGAGGAGCAGGGGGGAGGGGCAGAGGGAAAAGCAGGCTTCCTGCTGAGCAGGGAAACCCCGCTATGCGGGACTCCATCCCAGGACCCTGGGAACAAAACCTGAGCTGAAGGTAGACGCTTAACCAGCTGAGCCACCCAGGCACCCAGGTTCAAGTAATCTTATGCAGGCTGAAATTATTTCATCTGGCAGGGACAAATTGGCCTTTGCAGTTTATTTTCTTTCTAAAAATGAAACAACTTTAGCTTGGGCAAAATAGCAAGCAAATGTTCTATTGTTCTGTTAAACTCATTTTTAACAGTATTTCAGAGGTGAGGAGGGATATGAGGTTCACAAATTAAGTGAATGGAAGAACACATCATCACCAATAACAGGTGTGAAACCATTTTTGTTTAAACCATGATCATTTGAGAGGAAGATAAGATATCTGAAATCTAATTTTTTTTTTTTAAGATTTATTTGAGAGAGAAAGAGAGAGAGCATGCAAGAGCATGGGGAGGGGCAGAGGCAGAGGGAGAGAATCTCAAGCCAACTGATCACCAAGCTCAGAGTCTAACATGGGACTTGGTCCCATGACCCTGAGATCATGACCTGAACCATAATCAAAAGTCAGACACTTAGCCAATTGAGCCACCCACATGCCCCACATCTAATTTCCTCTACTGAGTCTAGAATTATTTTAGAAAATAATATTGACCAAGAGATAAAACTAAAAAAATACAAAATACACCAGTTGCATATAATTACTTCAAATTGTAATGATCACGTAGTAGATGTGGCACTCACTCATTGTACTTCTCAGATGTGCAAGAAATTAAAGCCAATCTTATAAAATTACCTTAGTTTCTATTTTAAGCTTCTAAACCACTACTGGAATAATAAAAATCTAGTGTCAGTCAACTGAGGGTTCTCTTTTTTCCCAGGTCAGGTCTGATGTCCAAGGTTCTTACGTAGCTTCAAAGAACTGGAGAAAAAGGAACCATCTGATTCTCAGATTTTTCTACACTTAAAACTAATAAGGAAGCCTGCTTCCTCCTCTCTCTCTCTCTGCCTGCCTCTCCTCCTACTTGAGATCTCTGTCTGTCAAAAAAAAACAAAAAACAAAAAACCTAATAGCTAAGACAAGTATTCACCAGACTGGTCCTCAGACATTAACCTTTAGAGTATTTATGAAGATTTGTTTGGTAGTGACATTGTTGGGTGACCAGGCCTTTGCCAATCCAAATAATTTTGCCCATAATTCTAAGCTTTGGGCAGTGGAACTCCTGTTGCCTATTCCATACTTGCCTAGGGCATTAACCACCATTACACACCATTAACACAACTATCATTGTGCCGAAAGTTCTCCTGCCAGGACTCACTGTACAGCCAATTTAGGTCCCATTACATCCTTGGCAGTAGGGAATCCACTTTTCTCTCAGATCACACACACCAATTTGGATTTTGCTGCCTCCTCTCGAGCACTTCATCTCTCATTTTCTCTCTCTCAATTGAGGTGATCTCATCTAGCCTGTCAGGCTCTGGTGAATGAGGGAGGTATGGAGGTGGGGAAAGGAATTTACATCCTCTTCAAACCCAGTATTTCCCAATATTTATTCATGAAATTCTTAAAGTATAGTTCCTATAATAACAAAATCTGCATTACCTGAGACTTAAAAAAAAAAAAAAAAAGCCATCTTCCAACATACAAACCCAAAAGATGACCATATCTGGGGATGGGAGAAGGGTAGAGCCATCCAGGATTGAAAAACTATCCAGAGAATTCTGATACAACTAAGTTTGAGAACCCCTAATTTATTCTACTATAAATCAAGATTAGCTTGATTCCCTATGGACGTTAGCTTTTAAATACCAAAATCATTGAAAAGACACTTTATTTTCCTTTTTTTTTTTTTTTCCCTAGTCTAGCACATCCTTCTCCAAAGCCATGAGCATGGAGCATTCTAAGCATTTGAAGAGGAAGTAGCACATGGACAAAACATTAAGTATCAGATAAAAAAGACACCTAGCATCTCTAATATGTTTTCCCTCCAAAAGTTCTATGAACAGAAGTCAGGACAATCATTTGTAATTAAAGCACAAAGAAATAACTGAAATCTTTTGTCAATCCATTCTAAGTTGGCTATAGACACATGATTAATACAGACATTTTGCTCATCTTGATCTAGAGGAGAGATTTTCAAGCTCTAATATGCCTAAGAATCTTTTAGGAAGATAATTTAAAACTCAGATTGCCGGGCAGGCCTGATCTACTACTTTCTGATTCTCAAATATCCATTTTTTTTTTTAAGACTGTGAGTATAATAGAAATGATTCATAGAGGCACCTGTGTGGCTCAGTGGGTTAAAGCCTCTGCCTTTGGCTCAGGTCATAATCCCAGGGTCCTGGGATCGAGCCCTACATCGGGCTCTCTGCTCAGCAGGGAGCCTGCTTCTCCTCTCTCTCTCTGCCTACTTGTGATCTCTGTCTGTCAAATAAATAAATAAAATAATTTTTAAAAATCTTAAAAAAAAAAAAAAAAAGAAAGAATTCATGGATTCCAGGTTAAAAAAATGATGTTTAGCAAGTCCTTGTCCAATTCTTTTCAGTTATATATGTTACCAAATCCCCTTGTCACCTCAAGAAAAAGAGTCACTGCCGCCTATCCTTTCCAAGTATTATAAAACCTTAGGGTGACTGGCTGGCTCAGTCAGTAGAACATATAATTCTTGATCTTAGAGTTGTGAGTTTAAGCCCCACATTGGGCATGGAAACTACTTTTAAAAAAATAACAAAATCTCAAATATTCTTGAGGAATTGCACATTTAAGAAAGAACTTGAACTCAGAGTTCAAGTATTAATATTAAGTAACAATTTTTAGAGCCATTTTAGTTAAACTTATTTCCTTTCTTTCTGAAAAGAAAGCTGCTTCTTAATGACTTAAAACCCAGGACTGTAAATTTTTCACCTTGTATCCAAAAGTGACCGGTGCAATGTCTCGCTCACTATAGACATGAAGTAAATCCTTGATAATTGAATATAGAAGTATTGAGGATGAAAGCTATTAGGCTCTTAAGGAATTTGCTAAGTCTCTGGATCTACTAGGGATATTCGAAATATAGCCCCAGAAGACTGTACTTTTGACACACATAAACCATCCCACCAAATCCATCTTGAAGCTCAGGTAACATGCTGTCAGTATACAAATATTTACCTGAAATGTAATTTGCTCTGGAATGTCCAAAGAACAGATAACCATACTCAGTCAAACCATCTATAACTTTTTTTTTTTTTAAAGATTTTATTTATTTATTTGACAGAGAAATCACAAGTAGGCAGAGAGGCAGGCAGAGAGAGAGGAGGAAGCAGGCTCCCTGCTGAGCAGAAAGCCTGACGCGGGGCTCGAACCCAGGACCTGGGATCATGACCTGAGCCGAAGGCAGCGGCTTAACCCACTGAGCCACCCAGGCACCCCAAACCATCTATAACTTTTAAGTACCGATGAGTTCTGATAGAGAGCTTGAGTGCACTGGCCGAGCATACCATTTGATTGCTGAGAACATGGTGTTTCCTCCTTGATTTTCAGCTATATTCTAAAGGCTTTAAAATAATTGACTTCTTTGTAGAGAACACATTCTTTTAAGGTTTGTTAAGTAGTCATGGTCTCTGAGACTTCGCTATACAATCTTAATAATTTCATATGACTGTAGTGGTTTTTATTTGCCAACAAGGAGGCTACAAAGACTCTAATATGAGTAAGATGTGGTCACCCAGAAGCAAAACATTAACTTCCCATTTGTCCCTCACGATTGAACTGCACCTTTTCTTTGCTTCAAGAATTCGGAGCATGAATGTGACATTTTACAAGATGAAATTGTTGACGACTGCTTTCATTCTCACCTTCTTTGGCAGTATAGCCCCATCATCATACATTTTTATTTTCTTTCAGTTAAGAGGCCTAGTTAAGAGCATAGGGAATGAGCCCTCAGTGAGATGATAGGAGCTGGGGAGAGATGATTTTGTCTCAGCTACTGGCATAAAAGAATATTAATTAATGTTTAGTAAACGGCTACTCTATCAAGGAACAATTATAATAAACGAAAACCCAAGTGACCCAAACTGAGGGGGGAAAAGCAAGAAAAGAGTAATAAGTGTATTTACCCAGCTGAAAAATACATGGGTAGGATTGGCTTTAAGTACAACTTGCCTAATCTGGTAATTCATTCCATAAGACCAGAAAAAGATTTCTTTCCATTTCTCTGCTTTTCAAAAGCTACATTTTTGGAAATCTCCTCTAGTTCCAAGATATTTCCAAATGTAAGAGATGTGTTTTTGTTTTCTTTATGTAATTCTTAAACATATGAGAAGTGAATTCTGATTTTACTGAGGAGAAAATTGAGGGGATTTTTAAATTGTGAGAAGTCAGACCCAAAGCTTATCACTCAACCATTGCAAAGTGTGCAATTCAATGGCATTAAGTACATTTACAGTGTTGTGCAACCACCAACCCCTCTCCATTTCTAGAAATCTTTCATTATCCCGAACAAAAATGATGCCCTCATTAAACAAGAACTTCCCATTTCTCCTACCCCCTAATAACATCTTTCCTACTGTTTATATATATGAATATGCCTGTTTGAGGTACCTAATACAAGTGGTATCATATAATATTTGTCCCTTTAGTCTGGCTTAGTTTACTCAGCATAGTTTTCAAGGTTTACCCATATTGTAGCATGTATCAGAATTCCATTATTTTTAAGATTATTTATGCATTTGAGAGAGAGAGATCACGAGCAGGGGGATGTGCAGAGGGAGAAGCAGACTCCCCGCTGAGCAGAAAGCCCAGTGCAGGACTTGATCCCAGGACCCTGGGATCATGAGCCACCCAGGTGTCCAGAACTGCACTCTTTTTAAGGCTGAACGATATTCCAGTCTATGTATAAATCACATTTTGTTTATTCAGTCATGGATAAATGGACATTTAAGTTTTTTCTACCTTTTGGCCATTGTGAATAATGTTGCTCTGAATATTGGTGTACAAGTATCTGAGTCCTGGCTTTCAGTTATTTTAGGTAAATACCTAGAAGTGGAATTGGTGAACCCTATGGTAATTCCATGTTGAACTCTTCAAGTCAAACTTTTCTGCACTGCCTGGACCATTTTACATTCCTATCAGCAATGCACAAAGGTTCTAATTTCTCAAACTCATTGCACCTGTTCTTTTTTTTCCTCGGATACTTTCCATTCTGCTGGGTGTAAATTGATAGCTCATTGTGGTTTTGATTTCCATTTCCCTGAGGACTAGTGATGTTTAACATATTCTATGAGCTTTTTGACCATTCTATGTCTTCTTTGGAGAAATGTCTATTCAAAATCTTAATCCATTTTTAAAATTTTTTTGAATAAATGGAGTTTTAAGGCATTTCTAACTTTCCCAAGATTATCCAATATGTGAGCAGCAGAAACAGCATTCAAAATCCATGGGGTATGTCCCCAAACCCTTGCTGTCTTTATAATTCCAAAAGGTCTCCTCATGAGTCAATGAATCTCCTTGTAAGCCAGTGTTCTTCTTGACACGGTGGACTCACTCCAAGAGGGAAAACAAACATTTGTAAATTATAGCAGCTGTTGCTCCCTTTATGAATCCCTCCCAAATAAGGAACTCCAGCATCATTGCTATAAAAGTGATAAGCACCCTCCACGCCCGATTTCATGGCTTTTGTTAAGAAGTAAAAACTGTTCAAAGCTTATTACTTAACTGAGTTAACATTCCTTTTCATATGAAATTTCTACTAGAACAAATCTCTTTTTAGGTATTTGTGGCTTCCCTAAACATGAGTACTAACATGAGTACTAAACTCCTAAGGGCAGTGTGCGTAAAGTGCCTTACTGAAAAGCCAGTGATTAAGAGAAGTCTCCAGTGAAGCAAATAATAACAAACATGGGTCCAGTTTTCACTCTGCTTCCATTAGATGTTCTCTATGTGGGAAGAAAGGTGTACACCATCAAACATGACATCCAAGAAAGCAGTTTGAAGGAAAGAGCCTTTATTTCCTATCAAGGTGAACAGCAGCTGAGGTATACCATACATATCAATGATGGATAGATTAGTTTTAAATCACCTGTAGGGAAACCAAGATCCTCTTTTTAGATAGAAAGAAACAGATTTTCTGGGAGAGAAAGCCAGCCTGATTCTGGCCATGGAGACACTAGCTTAGAAGGAGACTTTGATGCCAGTGGACAGGAAGAAAGAATTATGGTGCCTCACATAAAGGCTTGATCAGGCATTAAAGAAACAGGCCACAGAGGCATCTCATTTACAATCACTGACTGAGAGCCTGTAGACAATAGTGGCTCTCTGGGTGACTGAAGAAGGCAGCCTCTCTACCATTTCTCAGCAGGTGGCAAAAAGACGTCACCTCATCCATCTGCAAATTAATAGGGCTGGAGAAGTGCTCCATTCACAGCACAGTCTGACTTCTTTTACCCAATTCCCATGAAAACAGTGACTATTATGGGAGGGACAATGCAGAGGGTCACTGGAAGGGTAATTACAAACATAGTCACAAAAGGCAAAGCAGTACCACACAGATAAGGCAATAAAGTATCTTGGTGTTTTCAAGTGGGTTTCTTAAAGGCTTGGGATATTTTTAACCTGAACTTTATTATTATTTTTTAACTCTAGTAATATGTTTTAAGAGTTAAATTGGAGCACATTCATTTGGGGAAAAAATGACATAAAGAATCATCCATGCCTTTCTTGTCTCGAGACTGAAAGTTCAAGTCAAGCATGAAGGTGGCCAGAAGACAATGTGTCCTTAAGGGGAATGTCACATAGCTTTGGGAGGCCAAATAACTGTGTGCCCCAAAGCTCTCTCCAGGGACCTGGGAAACTGGTTTTTATCATGCAAAATTCCTCCCAGCCTTCATGAGATGATGCTTGCCTTTCTTTTCATACCATTCCAGACCAGCATTGTCCCTTTGGGGAGGCAGCTCCAAAACTGTGTTTGCATGAAATACCTCCTCACCTCCCCGCCCCCTCACCAGCAGACAACTTTAAGTGCCAAGAGAGCTTCACCCAACTGCCCCTTTCCAATATATGTTTAAAATCTGATATTCAGGGGCATCTGGGTGGCTCAGTGGGTTAAGCCTCTGCCTTCGGCTCAAGTCATGATCCCAGGGTCCTGGGATCAAGTCCCGCGTGGAGCTCTCTGCTCAGTGGAGAGCCTGCTTCCTCCTCTCTCTCTCTCTCTCTGCCTGCTTCTCTGCCTACTTGTGATTTCTGTCAAATAAATTTAAAAAATCTTAAAAAAAAAAAAAGAAATCTGATATTCAGGGACATCTGGGTGGCTCAGTCTGTTAAGCATCTGCCTTTGGTTCAGATCATGATCCCAGAGTCCTGGGATCAAGTCCCACATTGGGATCCTTGCTCAGCAGGGAACCTGCTTCTCCCTCCCCTTCTACAGCTCCTTGTTTGTGCTATTGTGCCATCAAATAAAGAAATAAAATCTTTAAAAAAAAAAAAAAGACCTCTTAAAATCCAATTTCAAAAATAACATGTAAATAAAAGTTAGTGGATACTGCTTTTCCACACAAAATTCAAAGTCATCAATGCAAAAAAAATGACCCTAAATTCATCCTGGGCATATGGGACAGTCAGTATGCCAAGTCCTGTGCAAAGTCCCTGGCATGTAGGATTTGCTGCCAATACCACAAACACTGGAATTACTCTCAGAACTATTTATGACTCACTCAGCAAAATCAATCTCATCACCCAGTCTTGATCAACCAACTCATTCATCAAGCTTGGCTCCAAAGGTGTGATTTCTCAAATTGAATTCTTGTTCGAAGTATGAAGATCTTCAATTACTGACTCGTTGTGGATGTATTTATAAATGCCGCTGGCAAATTCCAGAAGAATCACTAAAAAATAATTGACAATGAAGACAATGTCTTCTGGCTGATAAATATCTAATTCCCCAAGAGGGATTATTTTGGCTATTAGCCCACGCCTTGAGATTGTCAGTTTGGTATAGATTTTGAACGTTGTATCATGGCTTTGCTAGGCATTCTTGTATTTAGCACTTAGCCCAGTTGCTCTTACACAGAGGTGATCCTATACGTTAGTTGTAATATACTTGGTAGCAGTTTAATCAAGGCAAATATATTCACACTTTATCAACTTTAGCTTGGACTATAGCAACGATTCCACAAATTTTAGAATATGTATTTAGAGCTAATAATAATAATTAGCAGTGTTACAACCCAGCTGACTTCTGCTGAGTACTGGTTCAAAATGATTTCATGTATTAACTATATCATTCATACCATATCCTATTGGTTTTTTGTAATTCTTATGCCTGTGTTACAGGTGAAAAAACAAAAGAAGGCTATGTGACTTAGAGAACTAATATAATCTGCTGAAAGTCACTAAGCTCTTTCAACACACATAGTTTAGAGCTCACTCCCTTAACCATCAATTTAGCTTTTGAAAATTTATAAATAATTTACAACAGGATATTAATATCAATAGAAGATAAGAGATATTTATTCCTCTATTTCTCATCTCTTGCCTAGAATCTCCTTACTAATTTTGACTTTCACAAGTATCTACTTTTTTCTTTTAAGATTTTTGGATATAAACCAATGATTATGTAAATTGTGAGTTTGCAAAAATCTAAGTTATGCTAATATTTCCTTAGGTATTATACTATATATTTTACTTGTGTATCTTCTACCAATTACCATTTTATTAGCTTGGGAAATTCAAACATCACAGTATTCCTAGTGTTAATAAGTATTCAGAAAATTTAATAGTCCAGATGAGCCCTATTAGGATTTCATAAATCAGAGACAACTAGTTAGTTCTAAAATACTATTTCTAGTATCCACCAGTAAAACCCAACTAAGTTTATTTGCTCCAAATTCTACATATTGGTGAGGCAACACCATCCAGGGAAGGAGAGCAGGTACAAATTTGATGTCGGAGAGCCCTAATTTCCGTTTAGTTTCTGCCACTTAATAGCTATTGTCCTTAGACAAATTGCTTGCTCAACCATCTCATCTTAACATGACCATAATACCACCTCTTTTTAGTGTTACTGTGAAGAGTAAGTTAAATTTGTATAAATTGCCAATATCAAATTTTTCAAGTGGAATTAATAGTTCTCTAAATGGCAGTGTTTGGGGGTGGGGAACTATTGGGAAAGGAGGGTGTTTTTCTTTTCCAGAAAAATATAATGGGGCTGGGAATTATGGTCCAAGGAAAACATACTTTCCTTCCTGTTATCCTGTTTGTACTGTTTTTCATATGCCTTTCTAGTCTACAGTATCCCCATGAGGATAATTTAATGCACTTTCAAAAAAGCTCTTCCATATCAATAACAAAAACATTAAACACAACCAGATGTAACAGCATCTCCCCAAGATGTCCTGGCAGCCATAGCAAATGGTTCCCTTGTTCCATCTCCTGTTCCCTAACCCAGCCTAACTTCTGACCAGATCTTACTTATAGCAACCAAACAATCAAAGGTCATTCAATGGATCTATACATTAAAGACCAAGTAAAGAATTAACTAGAAATCCTAAGACTGGCCTCAGGAGATTCTAATTTAGCACATATCCAGGTTCTTACTCTTTCAAAGCTCCTTGGAGAATCCATGCTTAACGTGAAATATTTTGGAACCACCAATGGTCTCATCATGTAACAGTCTGAACATGCAATGATGCTGCAAGCCAAGAACTCAAAACTGCTTTGATTCATTACACAATATATTTCAGCTTCACAGTGAATTCCCTCTCATTATTTATAATGAATAAAAAATTTTTCTTTTTATGTAGTTGTTAGGTATGGGTGAAATTATATTTTGGTTCAAGACATAGATAAAAAAAAATAAAAAGAAGAAGAAGAAGAAGCTGAGTTTATTCCTTTTCATTCTGGGAA
The DNA here is from genome assembly GCF_002288905.1 of Enhydra lutris kenyoni. Lineage (NCBI taxonomy): Eukaryota > Metazoa > Chordata > Mammalia > Carnivora > Mustelidae > Enhydra > Enhydra lutris. The sequence continues at coordinate 14,547,166 of NW_019154100.1, read as the reverse complement.
AAAAAAATATATTCTATGTATGAAGATGTTCTAGAGATACCTTAGGCAATTTCCATAAACAAGTAAAGAGTAGAAAACATCCGAATTGTAACTTACATTGACTCAGCTTCAAGGGGGTGGTATTTTTACATCATTTTTTAAATTTTCAGATTGGTATCACAATATCCCTGAGGTTAAACTCAGAACAATGGTCAATTTTAAAAGCAAACCAAAGGATTCTTAGTATCAACACAGAGGTAGATTTTCTTCCCAAGTGCTATAACCATGTTAGCTAAACTCAGAATATTCATGTATTTTTTCCTAAATTCTGATTTAGAATATCTTCTGTGCAAACTCTTCTCAAAATGCTTCTAGAAATTACTGTCCCTTCCTATTCCAATATATTAGATCCCCGTGTGAATTTTCATTGAGGCCCAAACTCATTTTGTCAATAGAGAATCTATTAGCATGAACATTAAGACGCTAAGAGACAGTGGTTTTATTTTTCTGGTACAAGTGTGAAGGTATATAATTATATATTGGGATATCCATAAAAAGATAAATTCTTGACAATAGCTCTATCTAGAAATGAGATAAACACTAGAAGTAGTGCGCGCGCACACACACACACACACACACACACACACAAAACACTATAGCAGCTTTGGTATTGAGTAATAATTACAGTGTATGTTGTTGAACTTATACACCTTAGAACTAGTTTTGGGGACAACTACAATTAAGTCCACAGTTATATTTTGGAAGGTAGCAAGTGAATCTGAGATCATTTTTAACTAATATTGTATCAGTTACGTCAAAATATATACATTTTTCCATCTCTCAGATGACAGTATGATAAAACAATGATTCTTTGTTAGAATTTTGGAGAAGCCCATAAAGAAAATTATCTGTTTTTTTCTGCCCACATTACATTATCAGGAGTATGTAGTTCAGACACCTATATGAAAGAATAAAGATTAACCTGTATTCTTCTTTTTCCTTTAGGTCAGTATTGTGTCAAGTTTATACTATAAGGTAATTGACAAGGGGACACCATGTTGTTTAACCTTGTGTTAAAAGTAGAGCACTACACTTTAACTATGTCAACTCTGAAATGGAGGCTATTCTATCTCTGGTTCCACTTAAAGGCAGAAACAGCAAAAGTCAGAATAGGACAGTTTCAACATATGTGAAAAAAAGCTTGAATTTGAATTTATAATTCATTGAATTTATTGAATTTATAATAATTCATTGAATTTATAATAATAGGTAAATAACTACATGTAACGGGAGAGGAAGGTTGCCGGAGTGGGTGGTTGGGTGTAACAAAGATCCATGTATCTGCTACAACATTCTATTCGTTTGATGCACGCTTTCTTCAATAAATAGGAAAGCTAAGAAATTTCAATACACAGTCAGATTTCTATATATTTAGAAAATATACATTTAACTATGCCTATACAAATGTATATAAAATACGTACATGTACATTTACAAATAAAGATATATGTGAAACTATATAGCTAGTATTTATAAAATGCCAACTTTGTTCTGGGAATGTATTCAATGTTTTATATATATTCTATTTAAATTTTTCAATATCCTTTTAAGGAAGTTCTTAATATTATCTCTTTTTATTATATTAGAAACTTGAGGTTCAGGTAAATTATTTTACTGGTTTGACATCAAACCACAAGTAATAGAACCAGTATTAAAATAAAGATCACCCTGAACCACTTATGTGGTTAATAATAGCGTAGGACTTAATTCTATTCACATGGAACCACACAGAGAAAGATGAATATACAGTTCTTCACTATAATTGATATTTTAGGTTCTGTTACAAAATAGGAAGGAAGGAAGGAAGGAAGGGAAGGAGGGAGGGAGGGAAAGAGAGAGAGAGGGTGAGTGTAGAAAGGAAGGAAGGAGGAGAAGCTGTGAGGGGAAGAAGGAAGGAGAGAAGGAAGGAAAGAAGGAGGGAGGGAGTGAGGGGAAGAAACTGTACTCAGTACCATGGCCACCTTCTTATTTTTCTCAGTTGGAGCCATAACTAATGTTAAACTGATTACAGGGATCTATGATAATAATACTGTATTAAGTACCATTTGATACACAAGACCTAGTACTGCTATCGATGTTCTTTATATTGATGACTTTAATGTTTAGTTTCCTTACCCACTGATACGGATTTTTGTGATGAAATAAAAGTGATGGAACCAACAGCTCCTGTTAGCATTCGCTACCACAGTAATTTTCAGTTGCAGTGAAAGTTAATATGGCTTTAAATACCCTCATTAAAATAATAATTATCAAGGATGGATAAAAATTATTTTTATCAAAATGTGAACTATTTAAAGATATTTTATACAAGTTTTAAGCTATTTTTATGGACTATGACCCAGGCCAGTTGGTTTTTTTGTCCTTAGTCCGCTGTGTTAAAGAACCACTTTCAGAGGTTAATTAAACACTGTCTATGATATTGCAATCATCTGACCTCGAGAATTGTAACTATATTCATAAATAAGGATGTGCGCATAGACAAGGAAATACAATGATTGCTTTGGTTCTTTTCCCAAAACCATCTTGGCAAAGAGACTTTCACACCCCAAAGCTCCACATCTGCAATGGCAAAATAATTAATTGGTTGCCAAGCCATTGTGCATATTCTAGGACATCAGCCAAGATCTAATACTGGCATCATTAAGTGAAAAATATTGTAATGTTAAATACTGTATTTCCCGGCTTCGTTTAGCCAATCAATGATGTCAGTAGTATCCTGTTCTTTAGGAAACTTAATTAAATTCTTTCATTCAGATAATCAACATTTGTTCTTCCAACCACTCTTTAAATAGAGTCATTCTTTGTCTGGCAGCTGTGAGAACTTTTTACCCCATCTCCTCACAGAAACAAATGGAGGAAAAAAAAGTTCATTTAACACTTAGATAATGAAATCCTGTTTGAGATACCATTCACGGGCATGTGGCAGTTTTAACAGTACAGCTTAATCCTGAGAGTTATTCAAACCAAGGGGGTATCTGAGTCAACCCATTGGGTAAAAAGAATTAATTGCCCAATGGATCGCATCAAAATGCCATTCTCTCTTCCTAGCTGTATCAGAGAATGTACATTCTGTGAGTTGTATGGCTTTAAATGTGAATATGTATCAAACCCAAATCATGTATTTTAGGTTATGATGTAAAAGAAGGGGTTTTAACTACAAATAGACCTTCACACAAGTCAGAAGTAAGTATTAATTTTATAACATCTTGGTAAAGAGAGATGGGTGAAAGTCTGTGTGAGGTCAAGGCAGGATCTGTTTTTTTTCAACATTTGATCAGCATACCCCCACTGTTAATAGAAGAGCTAGCATAACTTATAATTCACAAATAGTCGCTTCTCTCTCATATATATGCATACTGGTACAAAGGCATACACACATACATATTTTCTTTAGGCCGTTAAAAAAAAATTACACACACATACACACACACACACTCCTTAGGTCATTAGTGTCTTTTTTTTTTTTTTTTTTAACCATCCTGTATATCCCTAATATAATAAACTGCTCATTTGGAAACTTTGGAGGAAATTGACAGTCAGACTTTCAAAAAGGAGATTTGCAAATATTTAAAATGTTGATGGAAACCCTGGTCTTTGATCTTAGAGCACGTTTGGGAATTTGTGTATAATTTGAAACCACATATTTATTGCAGTTATACTGTTTCCTCTTATAAAAGCCCTAAAAATAAGAGCTGGGCACCGAGCAAAGGTATTTACAAAATTCATTCACCCCTTCTATTTAACCTACCACTGAACTGAAGCTTGAATAACAAAGTTGAAAGCCATCTGCCTTCTATGTGCTTCACATTTTACAGAGTATAACCATCTTAGATCGTCTGCAGAGTAAAACCACTGTAGAGCAGAACTATTTAGTTTATTAGGCAATATCTAATGTTTCTGGCTTTAGAAAATCCATGTCCTTAAATATCTTCTATTCGGGTTGAATTATTTAATTTATATTAACATATTTAAATTAACTGCCACTTTCTCTTTCTTTCTTTTCTTGTTGTTGTTGTTGTTGTTGCTGTTATTGGTTCATTTGTTTCACATACATATGAAGCTTCCGCACTTTGACCCAGTTGGAGGACACTTCTCCCAAGAGAGATCCGGACTCCTTTTGAATCCAGCTGTGTTTGACTTCCCTTACTGACCTCCCCAAGCCAAATAATGGCCCAGCATCTTCTTAATTATCTTCAAAAACATCCTTTTAGCACTTATCCGTATTTGGCATTTACTAGTACAAAGTGAAGCTATGCATCTGCATAGAAGATGATGACAAAATAGTCAGAGCTTGTCTATTTGGATCAAGTCTGCTTGATATCAAAACAGGGCACATGAAATTATAAACCTACTACTGGTTGTTAAATGCAAAACTTCATTCACTATGATTTAGTTAATTAGAGTTCAGCACATGTATTTCTTTGGGGCAAATTCAAGGTAACACAAAAAGTCTTGTTCTGGGAGAACAAGCCTACTGTGCATGAATAGAGGAATATTTTTCTCAAGCAATGGGATCAACAGCACTTTTATTTCTTAATGGATTTTCTATTTTTATCCTGAAAGTATGCCTTACTGCACTCTTTATCGCATGCACGAAGAAAACCCGGTTTTCCAGGATAACTGCTGAATACAAAACCTTTCTCTCCTTTTGGGAGCTTTATCCTTGTTCCCACTCATGTGCTTGTTTCCAGCATCATCACTGAACTCATGTGCAGTTTATATGTGAACAGTGTTGAAGATCCTAAAATTAGAATTTCTTTTCTAAGATAAATATCTCCTGTCACCAGGGCACCTGGGTGGCTCAGTGAGTTGAGCATCTGCCTTCAGCTTGGGTCATGATCCTGGGGTCCTCAGATCGAGCCCCATCTCATTGCTATTCCCCCCGCTTGTTCTCTCTCTCCCTCTCTGTGTGTCAATAAATAAAATCTTTAAATATATATATATATATATTCCAATCACTAAAAACGTGTAATTTTACCATACCTCAGAAATCCTAAGGATGTTTTCAACTCCTTGAAAATACATACAGCCCACACATAATGAATTTCAAAAGGCTGGAACAGATTGTGTGCATTGTAAATAGGGCATAAGGCCCTTTGCTGAGAAGAACAGGCAAATGTACCCCTTTAGCCACAGCCAGCCTCACAGGTCACTTTCTCATAATAATGATTTTATTTAAAAAGGGAATCCACCCCCCATCTGCAGAGAAGCATGGTAAGTTTTTTCTGTGGCAGCTTCAAAATTTATTGTATTGTCAATGCTGCGTGTGTGAGTCAATGATTCAATAGGGTTTCTCAGAGTATATTTGTATCATTGTTTGCTTTGGTTCTCACCAACAAGGAATCTCTTCTGATAAATAGTGCTTAAGAACAAACTGTAGGTATTAGATTAACCTTATAAGCCATACCTATTTGAAATTCGTTCTCATTCCTTTTTAATAATTATCAAGGGGAAAAGATGATTAAAAAATATAAAAGGAAACAAAATCAACTGGCAAACTTTTCTTCCTGGTCACTAGACCATCACATAATGAGCCACTGAGAGGAAATCCCACGGGAACATCAAAATCAGACACTGACTCCAAGTATTTCTATGTTTTAAGATTCATTTAAAAATACAATCACTGTAGTTAAAACAAAGAGTTATTTTCACTGTAGTTAAAGAGTTATTTTCATGGCTAACATTGGCAAATCAGTTTTAAAACAGTAAGACAGAGCTGGCCAGAGCAGAGGAAACAGAAACTCTCCTATGTGGCTAGAGAGTAAATTGGTGCCATCATGTTGGATCTCATCCAGGTTTCTGTCTTTAAGTATGATGCATATGTCATGGTAGAAAGAATTATTTTCCTCATTCTTTACTTCTCTCCGTATCCACAGAATTTGCTATGTAATTTTGCCCTTTGTTGCTCAAGAATGAAGAATAAGACTTCCACTTCCTGACTTTGGGATTGGCTTTGTCATTTGGTGTAGCCAATGGGAGGATAGAAGACATATGCTTGAGCAATGGGACTTACCTCTTATGTCCCTGCCATCATCACAAGAAGAAGGTAGTTGCTGCCCCCTAAGCTTTCGCCTGAATATAAGCACTTGGAGAAGGCCAAAACCCAACCCATAGTGAGCAGCGAAGTCCAGCCTGATCCTTACTGAAGCAGAGCTCAGCAGAGAAGCCCGGCCTCCATTCAGGCAACCCCAAGTCATCTTGCAGGTACATGAGAAATACCAGTCTTACTATATTCTACTCATATTCCGTGGTGGGATGAGATGCTCATGAGTTTTAATACTTCTCTGTGTTGGCCTCTTCTCTTCAGTCCTGCTCCTACTGCCTACTCAACATGGCTAATAGGTCAGACTTGTCCTGTTCAACACTGAAGTCTTGACATTCTTCCTCAATCCTGCTTCTTACTGTTTTTCTCATCTAGGTATTGGCACTGTACACTTCTAATTATACTCCCCTCCCCCCACCGAGAAAAGATAAAAGGACAACAACAAAAACCTTGGAATCATCTCTGTTTACTTTCTCCCACTCCCTACTTTTAATCTTTCAGTAAATCCTGACAGTTCTATTTTTAGGATCTGACCACTTACTGTTATTTCAGTTATTACTGGTGTTTAGCTGGTATTATTGCCTTCTATGGTATTGTAATAGTTTCCTACTGGATTCCTTGGATCTGCACTTACTCCAAATAATTATAGTCTTAACACAAGAGCCAGAATGCTAAGTCAGATGATGTCATTCCTCTCTTCAAGCCCGCCACGGCATTCCATCTGCCTCAAAGTATAAACCACTCTAACCACAATGCAGAAGACCCTACATCATCTAGCCCATTTCTTCTCTCCATGTTCTTTTACTTCCTCCTAATTCATTTGGCTTCAGCCATACTGTCCTCTTCCCCATTCCTTCCAGAAATGAGGTACATGTTTAGCTGAGGCATTTTGAACTTGCTTGTCACTGTGGCAGAAAGGCTTTTTCTCCACGGGTACTTGTTCTTTCTTTGGGTTGACCAAAACATCCCCTTCTAGAAGCAAAGAACAAAACTTTCTCTAGCTGATCTGTATGGAACTCTAGCCACTGTCCCTCTTCCTCTTCTCTCCACATTCTATCTACCACTTCTCCTTCAATTTCCTTCGTGGCTCTTGTATATTTTACTTCCCTCTTTTAGTTATTATCTGTCTTCCCTACAAAAACAAACATTCTTCTGAGTATATAGACTTTTGTCCATTTTGTTCAAAGCTAAATAACCAACAGCCAGGATGGTTCCTAACCTCATAATAGGCACTCCAAAAATATTTCTGATGAATGAATAAATGGAAACATTTATGAAAAAAATCTCTAAGGTTTTTCAAGAATTTCTGACAAATTAGCAGAATATGCAGGTCTTCAGCCATTAATATAAACATCTATAGACAGATTTATTCATTAAAGCAAGACAAAATTGCCTGAATATTCAACATTACAGGGCTTATAAAAATTATGGTACATCCCTATAATGAAACACAATAACTGGAAAGGAGTACATTAAAAAGCATCATGTAGATTAATACTTAGTCACATGCGGCAATAAATCCCAAGTTTTTATTAAAGTATTAAATAATTGATGAATAAATAGATACATAAACAACAAAATTCAAACAGTGATTTTCCCTAGATAATGGGAATAGAAAAAAAAAATTGTGACTTTTTGTTTGGTATGGTTTCAGGGATTTTTCAGTTTTTCCCACAATAAAACAGGTTACTCACATAATCAGAAAAACAAAATGTCTATAACAGCATTCATTCCTAGGAAGCAAGAAAATTCTGCTCTCTTTATACAAACCTCAGTTTTTAAAAAGCCAGACAAAATCTGAATGACCAATTTGTTCATACATATAGCATAATTCCTTCCTACCACATTGTTTCTATGACTTTATACGAAGTTTAGAAAGACAATTCAGAACGTGAAGACTAAGATTGTACAGGGATAAACAACATCTGTTGGATCCTCTATTATAAAACATCAATTTAAATTTTTCATTTATGTCCTCCTTCTAAAAGAGCTATCTGATGGGATGTGTGGGTAGCTCAGTCGGCTAAGTGTCTGGCTTCAGCTCAAGTCATAATCAGAGTCCCAGGGTCAAGCTCCATGTCGGGCTCCCTGCTCAGCAGCCAGTCTGCTTCTCCTGCCCCTCACCCCACTTGTCCTCTTTCTCTCACTCGCAAATAAATAAAATCTTTTTAAAAATAAATAAAATAAAATAGCCCAGTTTGCGTGCCTCTATGCAGTTCCAGTGTGAGTGTTAAGGTCTAAAAGATCCAGACGTGTCTGCTCCCATGGCTGAGTGGTGATACACTGACTCCCACGGTAATTTGGAAAAATATGGAGTTTTGAATTGTTCTTATTCCAAGACATCTAGTGTTAAGTAAGAAACTATGCAAAGTAAGAAACATTGATATTTAAATGCAAATTAGTGGGAAAGATAAAAATAATGATAATTTTGCAAAATTTGTCCCCTCCTAATCCTTTCCTCAAGATCCAAAATTCACCTTTATCTCATTAATTTTGTATATAGCTTATTTCTTATATTGCTATTTCCTGTACTTAAGAAATGTAAACAGAACGGAGTACTAAATTCATTTTAGATTTTCCTTTACAAAAATATTCTATCTTTACTGAGAGTGTTCTTTGTGTACTTGCAAAATGACTTCAATGTTTTTCTTTTTTTCTTTAGAAATAAATCAATTATTAAAAAAAAGCAATTTAGGGTGCCTGGGTGGCTCGGTCATTAAGTGTCTGCCTTGGCTCAGGTCATGATCCCAGGGTCCTCAGATCAAGCCCCACATCGGGCTCCTTGCTCGCAGGAAGCTTTCCCTCTCTCACTCCCCCTGCTCGTGTTCCTGCTCTCACTGTCTCTCTCTCTCTCTCTCTCTCTCTCTCTGTCAAATAAGTAAACAAAATCTTTAAAATAATAAAAATAAAAAAATAAAAAATAAAAAAATTTTATTAAGTGCAAAAATCCAAGAATTACAAATATTAGCTCACTTCTTCAATTTCCGTGTATTAATACGTGTTTAAAATTTAGTCCACATTTTCATACACAGTAAATCTTTAACTCAAACATAACCTGGTGATCCCTAAACTCATTTGCTAGTAAAACATGATATATAAGAAAATTATTAAATTTACATAAAGATGATAGAAAATAAAATTGAGACAAACTATTTGATAAGAGGCAAATTAGGAGGTATCTTTTCATTATATAAAAAATAACTAAAACCAAGAAATTATTTTTACAGCCCACAAAAGAAGCAAAATGTAGTGATAAAACCCTCTTCCTAAAGGGAGAGAGTTTATTTTCCGAAGGTAGGAGAAATGAACCCCCGCTCTAACTGCGGTAGGCTGAGCTCCTCACCCAGCATGGAAGCTCGGCTACCCGTGCGCTCGCAAGCAAGATTCCATTTCTTTAGTGCCTTTCCAGCTTTACAGCCTACTGGAGCCACACAAAGGGGGAGGGAAAATGAAGGTAAGAAGGTAGTAATTGCTCTACAAATTACATGGGATGCCTACGGCACAGTATTTCACCTTGTGTAGAAAAAAAGAAAAGAGACAATATAACATCTTGTGTCAACTCTACTCAAAAAAAAAAAAAAAAAAAGAGGGAGACACATTATATCTTTTTAGTAGCATTATATACAGTATAGTTCCATATACTCTGTATCTCTCATCCTTTTTCCAATGGTATAGGAAGGAGAGCATCAAGAAGACCCTGATTTTATTTTGAAAGAGAACTATGTTTTTGTACGGTTGCACACATAGGTGGATTCCTTTGCCTGCCAACTCATTTAAGCCGTGTGGGTGTCTGAGCATTTGGTTTAGAGATGAAAATGCCACACCGAGGTTTGTCTTTGCTCTGTAGGAATCTCTCAATTGGCAGGAAAAAATAAACACAGTATCAAACTTGGAGCTCCTGCTCCTCCTGTAAAATTTAAAACAAACAGGCTGGAACCCTACAGCTGCGGGTGACTCAGACCCACAAAGGAGGCAACTTCAAAAGCCGGCTCTCTGTTCTCCTTCTCTCTCCATCAGCAGAAAACTGATTAGAGTGCTCGCCCATTATCCAAAGCTTTCCACCCTCTAAGGGCCTGACATAGCCTTTGTGTGCAGAAGGCTGAGGCCCCCACAAAGAGAGACTGAAAGGTCAGCCTCGAGTGGTGATTATGGATCTCATCGAAAGCAATTAAAAAATCAGAGGGGGAAAAAATGTCATGCAAATTAAACCAGGTAATCTATGCAACTATTACTAATGGATTCTTCATTCCAGAACTTTAATACAGGTTTCTTGTGTATCAGATAAATATATATATATATATGTCTACGTATATACACACACCTAACACACATTTAAATATACCTACGTAATGCTGCATACAACATAGTCAATATATCCATATTGGCTCTTTTTACAAAAATGTGTAGTATTCACAAACATATATATATATATATATACGCACATTGCAAATATCCATCCAAAACAATAGAGGAGCTACAAAAATTAAAATGTACAAAAGCAAAGGAAAAAAGTGCCTCCAAACAGGTAACTGGCAAGAAAACCAATTATCAAAGCAGGTTCTAAGATATTTGGGCTGCATGAAATTACAAAGTTAAGTGAGAAACAGCCTGAGAACGGAACGGCAGTCAAAGACGAATGATTCAACTTGGCAGCCCCTCCTTAAACCAGCACTTTCGGATTCAATCATGATTAAAGTGTAATCATTTGTTTCCTTTAATCTTGCTTTTTTAAATATCTTGTCGCCCTCCTAGCATAAAGGGGATGTTCAACTTTAGGTCAATAATTCTGGACGTGAACGTTAGTACAGTGACCACGACCAGATTTTTCAAAGTTACGTAAGACCTTCTGTGCCAGCAGTTATGTTGATGCTATCATATGGGACTTATGCAACTTCTCTCTCTCTACTTTCAGGCTATAGAATTCCATCATAATAACCTTCATGCAAGTGGGAACAGTCTGTTCTCTGGCTGGGACTGTGAATTGTCATCTACATTCTGGAGAAGGAATGAAGTTCAGGTTTCTTAAAGCTGGACTATAAAAGCTCAACTAAAATCATCATTCTCAGTTCGTTCTCTCTTTCTTTCTTTTTTTCTTTCTTTCTTTCTTACCACCCCCCCACCGTGTGGTGAGTCTGCACAGTGACTAGATTTCTCAAACGTTTCATGAATTGCACTTTAAAGGAAAGGGAGAAAGATAACATCTTTCTAGATTGCATGAAGCTAGGTACTCCTCACATGCCTTTTTTTTTTTTTTTTTTTAAACACAAACATTTCAAACTCAGGATAAAAAAGGATGTCTGACCCACATATTGATGAAGCCATAGATGCCCCACCAAATGTGACTGACTCTGGGGTCTAAACTTCATGGTTGAACAGGGCAGCCTTTGTCCTTGACATGAAATGCAGATTATCTTCGGCTTCTACTGCCCTTTTCTTTCCTTCTATTCAGAAGTTTCCATTACCTGCTGGACTATTGTGTTACTCTGAGTAACACACTGTTCTTTGTAGAGAGGAACCATCCACACAATAAACAGCCCTTTATCCCACCATTGCAAAACCTGTTTTTAGAACTAAATACATTGCTTCCCAAAATGTTTTATAGGGATTTTTATCAGGGTGCTCAAGGGAGAAATGAAATTGGGGTAGAAAAAAGAACATTCCTAGTCTACTGAGCCTTTGCATTCCATGAATATCAACAGTTAACTAGTTTTTCCAATGCTGTGTAGGCATATTTTTCCTTTTATCCTTTGAAATTCTGAAAGTTGTGAACAACAAACTTGTGGGAAACTGGGGAGTCAAAGATAATCAACTTGTCATCTTATGACTAGGTTTCAGGTGAAAAATGATGAAGTGACCCATCTGCCCCTTTATTAGGGTTTTTGATTCTATAAATTTAATCATAAAAAATTAATCATGATGACAAACTTTTATAATATTAGACGTCTGGTATAACAAACTTTGTCTTTATATTGATAGAGGTCATTATGCTTTAACAGTGCTATGTTGTGAAACAAAAATTTATTTATTAATATTTTCTTCTTTTGGATAACAACTTCAGATTCCTTGATTACCATCGGGTCAGCTCTTCCTTACAGACAGTAAGTCATTCTGTCTGTTGGGTTCATTCTGTTCTCACGTGGTGTGTGACTGCAGATAGTAGGATGGCTCTATTGATGAATGTTAACCTAACTAAAAAGATACCTTTTTTAGATAGCCAATGTTCAAAGCAGATGTATATAACAAAATAATGTCATAAGTGAGCTGTTTAATGAGAATGGCCAGTTTCTTCACCAACATCGCTAACTTTCTAACATTGAAAAGTTTTGCACATGAAAACAGAAAAATTAGAAGGCAATTGTGGGCCTTTGGCTAACAGAGTCTGAAAATTTAACTGCATAGACAATAAACAAAGTATCTCTGTGTGCACAGGGACCTTCCTGTAGCTACCAACACGAACTTAAATCGGAGTAATGCCTCAAACTGTATTCATTTTGCTAATACTGGTCATACTTTAACATAGATTTTTAAAAAGCAGCTCCCAAAAATAGAGCTTAGTAAAAATGCCATCACACCCAAATACACACATTTTCCAGTTTTAGAGTGATGGGTGATCTTGAGTCACTTCCAGTCCAAAAACAGGGGTTCTCAAAGTATGGTCCAGAGAACCACTGGGGGTCTCTTATACCCTTTCAGCGAGTCCTTAGGATCAAAACTATTTCATAATAATACTAAGGGATTACATTCACTGTTACACTCATTCTCTCATGAGTGCACAGTGAAATCTTCCAAGGGTTACATGTGATATTACAACAGAAACAGATACACAATTCTAGCTGACTTTCCTACAACCAGACATTAATGAGATTTGCAAAAATGCAAACCAAGACTACTCTTCCCATTAACTACTTTTGTTTTAGAAAACACTTTCTATAAAAGCTTTCTATTTATGTTAGCATAGCATAGTTTCGTTGTTGCTGTTCTAAATATTTTAAGTGCTTCGATTTTGATTTCTTTTTTATTATGCTCTGTTAATCACCATACAGTGCATCATTAGTTTTTTGATGTAGTGTTCCATGATTCATTGTTTGCGTATAACACCCAGTGCTCCATGCAATACGTGCCCTCCTTAATACCCATTACCAGGCCAACACAACCCCCACCGCCTTCCCCTCTGAAAGCCTCAGTTTGTTTTCCTGGGTCTTTAGTCTCATATGGTTCATCTCTCCTTCTGATGTTCCCCCCCTTCATTTTTCCCTTCCTTCTCCTAATGTCCTCCATGCTATTCCTTATGTTCCACAAATAAGTGAAACCATACAATTGACTTTCTCTGCTTGACTTATTTCACTTAGCATAATCTCCTCCAGTCCCTCGATTTTCATTTCCAATAGGAAAAACATTAATAGATATAAACTACACTTAAAAGTCTATTGAGAGTCTTCAGTAGTTTTTAAAAGTATTTGAGAAATTCTGCCTTAAAACACAATTAGCCTTTATGACACCTTTCTTTCTTAAACTCAAGTTAAAAGCAATGTTCTTCAGTATTCCCTTTACCTGGTGCCAGTCCTGCTATTTCCTCTGTATCCACCATTTTTATCTATGGCAACATAAGCACTGAGAAGGAATTCAGTAAATACTTACTGAGTGATAGGCAATGTTTTAGCTGAAGAGTAAAGACCATATAGGTTTCTAGGAGCTTTGCAACTGCAGATACATCCCCTGCTGGAAATGCCATTAAAATTCCATCAGGTTTCTTCCAATGAAATTCTTCCTGACAATGTGGCAAATGACTTAGAAAAAATAATACTCTAGGCACTGCTAAAGATGATGAGACTGTTCTATCTGAAAGTCATGATAGATACCGTCTGGGCATGAATTTGCATTTTGATTTGTTCAAGGAGTTCTCTGTTCTTTCCCCCATAACACCACAGTGGAGCTAGTTGTCAAGTAGTCTTGGTAATGTTCAGTATGGTTCCACCCAGTATATGAGGATTAGGGCTTTTCCCACAACAGGCACCAGAAATCAACAGCATTGTACAGCTCTTCCATGTAATTCTGAGTCATTCTTGCTCGATGCAGGATCTGACACATTCTCCTTTGAATTAAAACTGAAAACTTGTAAATTGAGATTGTTCAGTAGATTGAACTTTTTCTTAGATATTCTTGGGATAAAAAATGCTGAACACTGAATTCGTTCTTCCACACTTGGGTGTAGGTTTCTTTCTTTCCATTACTAATAGATAAGTGTTAGCATTTTGACTTCCAAGTTAGTCTCAAATGTCATCTTAATCTCATAAGAGAAGTATCCACTAGGAATCCCTTCCTTAAATGCTGAAGAGTAACTCAAAGCAAAGCAGGATTTCCCATTTTTGACTGGCCATTAATGGTGCCATTCTGCCTGCTATTGCTCTAGAAGGAAAGAAGTTTCTAATTAGCCAGATACCCTCAAGTATGTCAGAGTATAGTCCCATCAGATAAATCCAGTCATTCAGTGATCCAAGTGTAGGATGATATTACCTCCATACAACACAACTCTATTGAAATCAAGTTCACCTTTTTAACAAGTGCGGGTGGTATGATAAGCAGAAACAGCTCAAGCTAGAAAGATTGGTATTTCAAACCCCAGCTTTGATATTTACTGGTTATGTGATATTAACTAGTTAATTTTAACCATTCTGAACCCCAGTTTCCTTTCTGTAAAATACGAACAGCACTGTCGACCTGGAAGGATAGTTCAGAGACAATACAGAAAAATTCTATCATGTTAACTGTCATATAGCAGACAGTTAATAAACAGCAACTGTTATATACTAATAAGATAGATTTTTTGTTGTTGTTGTCATTTTACGTAAGAGTATCTACTAATATAGAGAGTTTAAAGAAAGCTGGGAGGGGATGAACTAAATTTGCCTAAGAAGTCCAAGAACCTGATGGGACAAATGAGATCAAGAATTCAATTCTCCTTTTAAAGAGAAAAAGGTTTTGAATTATTTCAAATAGACTAGGACGTATGTTATAGTACGCAGTATTTTTGGCCAATACAGGTAGGGCAGCAAACATGTGTTGGGAAAACCTATATCTAGTAGCAGTCATGAAATCATGCAGAATTTAGGAAAAATGACTGAGTTCATCTCAAGCTACTAAGCAAAAGCAAACACAGAAACAAACAACAGAACGACCTTGAAAGATTTCTTATCTGGAGAAGGAGCGGGGTGGGCAGAGAAGACACTGGTCTTCATTTTAATTTGGGTAGATGGGTTCTTGGGTGTTATAATTTAGAATCTTAGTGGGGGGGGGGGGGCGCCTGGGTGGCTCAGTGGGTTAAAGCCTCTGCCTTTAGCTCAGGTCGTGGTCCCAGGGTCCTGGGATTGAGCCCCACATCGGGCTCTCTGCTCAGCGGGGAGCCTGCTTCCCCCTCTCTCTGTCTCTACCTGCCTCTCTGCCTACTTGTCTGTCCAATAAGTAAATAAAATCTTAAAAAAAAAAAAAAAAAAGAATCTTAGTGGGTACCTCAGAATCAATTATCTACAAAGTAGGCAAATAATTTTAGTAACCTTAGATTAAAGCAGGGCTATCTGGTCGTTTTTCCTTGCGATTAATTTGAGACGGCCACGTAGGGATGCAATAAGAGGGTTGAAATACACTTACCCAAGCTTTTCGGTGCTGGGAAAGTTACTTATTGGTATTGTGACCAGAAAAAAGTTATCTACACCTTCAGGATTACTTAAGTAATCCTCTGTGATGTTTACAGACACAACCTCAAATAAGGTTTTACTGAAAATTACTGCAAACCTAAAAATTACTCTATAAGCCTATCTCTAATAATGTGGTATTTAAGAAAATCTAATTTAAGAGTTGTATCAAGATCAGTTTATTAAATAGTTATAGACTAGATCTTTGTCTACGGCGATCTCCATAGATTAACCCTCAAAACTACAATTTATTCATCCTCTTAATGACCATCACTATCAAAAATTAAAACAGGGGCACCTGGGTGGCTCAGTTGGTTAAGCATCGGCCTTCGGCTCAGGTCATGATCCTGGGATCCTGGGATCGAGCCCTGGAACAGTCTCCCTGCTCAATGGGGAGCCTGCTTCTCCTTCTCCCTCTGCTCTTTCCCCCGCTTGTGCTCACTCTCTCTCTCTCCCTCTCTCTCTCTGTCAAATGAATAAATAAAATCTTAAAAAAAAAAATTAAAACAGTCCTCAGGATATTATACTCCATCATCACAAAACATCCAAACCCCGGTTAGCACTTTATGTTAGCTCAGATTGGTTGGCCTTGAAAAAATACAGAATTTTCTAGACTTTTACAATGACTTCTTCTCCAATGATTCTCATATTCACCCCTTCCCCAGGCTAACACCATTGAAATGCATTTCTGCATAGGTTCCCCTGAATCCCGTTGGCCCATATTACATGGTCCTGTTAATTTTTTTTGGAGTACAGGCTATTTCTTGCTGGTAAAGGACTTATGCTTCCCTGCTCAGGCTGTTCTAAGATTTGACTTGTGTTGCCAGGCCCAGCACATGTGTGGTGGTAGTAATGTGTCTTGTGAAAAACAGACATTGCCTTCGAAAGGCGTTTGTTAACAAACATTTGTTATAGGGTTCTCCTCTGGCAAGGAGCAAAGGACTTCCACCAGACAGAAGATTCTGGGAGACAAAGTCAGGGTTCAAGGTTTTCAAACTCACCCACCGAAATGTCACCATCCAGGTGTCAGAATTCCACTCCTCTCCATTAAAAAACCCTGTTGTTGACAGAAGATTGACTGAGGCTGGGAATTCAGTCTCCCTTTTGGTATATAACCAAACCCTGGGCCTGATGTTCAGAAGCTCTGCCCTGTGGCTGCAGGAACTAAAAATCTCTTTCAGAGCTGCCAGATGGGCCCTCTGGCTTTAGAACATCACTTCTCAGTTTGCAATTAACTGTACTCTACCTGTCATGTTCCTTACAAAGTTTCCTGTGTCATTAAAAGCAGTTACCCTACTTTATTATCCTCAAAATTACCATTGCCCTATAGTGATCAAGAACTGCAAGTACTTGACATCTAAATGCCTTCCCTCTAACTATATGTCTTCCCAATTAACAACATTACAGTTTGAGGTGATTGTCATGTCGCTCCACTCCAGAAGTTACTACCACATCACACCACTGTCACCAGCAGAGGGGTCCTTATTTCTTTTACACAGATGAGCCCTTTATTTCCAAATCATGTCCTAAGGGTTTGCTTTCTAAAACCACTCTGGTTTCCTAGAAAACAGACCCTGTGGCTAGTCATTTATTTAAGTACTAGTCATTTATTTGAAGATGGAATTCCAGGAAAAAAAAGAAAAAGAAAAAGGAAATGAAACAATGAGATGTGTGTACCCCTGTATGTGTTGGCTTTTGCTTCCTGAGAAGCTCTTCACATACAAAGCCATATCATCATGAGAAATCTGTAGCAAAGATGGACAGAGAAATCGTGCCTTGGAAGGTTCCATCAAGGGGAGAGAGAAAGGTAATTTGCCTACTCAGTTTCTTCTCATTCCCTGTCTTCCATTGGTCAAATTTCTCCCCAGTTGGATTTAACTCCTCATAGTCTTGGGTCATATTCCAGAACGTTGGTTGGAATATGTCTACTTGGAAGACATGCCTTATTATGTGGAATTTTATCCAGGTTCAGAAGTAATGAGAGATACCAGATTCATGATGCTATTGGTCTCAGATGGTAAATATATTTCCCAAACACAAGGGGCTGTTTACTCAGGTGACTGCTAGGGTGGAGTGTTGGACTGGAAACTCGAGGAGACAGCTAAGCCAAGAAAATCTGAAAAAGCCCATAGTACAGCCATGCTACTTGATGCTTGAGTTTTTACAAGAGTGATGAACTTAAAAAGCAGGAACAATAGTTATTAAGGAGAGCCCTTTATGCCTAATATTTTAGACCATTCCTACTTCCAAGAGGAGTAACGCCTGATAATCACCAACTGTTCCAGTAAAAGTTTAGGAAAGCAGAGAAGCAGAGAGCTGTGTAATTAAGCCTCCTAGGCACGATGGAAGTGGTTGGACAAGGGTTTTACTCATCTATCAAGGGTAAAGACCATATCATAGAGCAAGGAAGAAGAAAACACAATGCTTGGAGATATACATCAGGTCTGTTAGTTTCAGTGAATTAACTCACAATCTAACAGTTCAACTACAGGCAACCCTTCCTACTATCTTTCAATTACTAAGGGATGCACAAGAGAAGGCAGAACTTGCTCAGAGCCCAGAAAAGAAGAAAACAGAACAGAAAGGGTGATAAAAAGCCTCTAGCTAGCAAAGACTATGCTCATGTGCCATAGCAGTGCTTTTCAAATTTTTACGTACATACAAATAATACAAAGATCTTATGAAAACACAGATTCTGATTCTGTGGTCTTGGGGTGGGATCTGAGATTCTGTAGCTCTAAGATGTTCCCAGGTGATGCCAAGGCTAATGGCCCCAAGATCACACTTTGTAATATTTAAAAATACTATGGAATACTAATAGCAATTACAGATGATACTTAAAACTACAGCAGAAATTCTGAAAGCCTTAATCCTTTCTGGAAAACAGGAGTAAGTACTGTTTTATAGTCTGATAAAGGGCAGGTCTCTGAAATAGCATCCCCAAATGGACAAACCCAGTCAGTTACCAGAGTGCGGATGAGAGGCATAGGCAGTTGTATTATAATCTAAGTAAAAATGATCTGTGCTATTGCAAAGCCCAGGTAAAAAGAATCCAGTGCCAGTGGTGAAAGGGCACAGGGGCTTAAGGCATAAGCTACTCTTGGCACCAACCTAGTACGTTCATTTCAAATGGGATTTGTAGCCTCTACTTCCAAATGGAAGCTGAGATTGGAGGAATTTGTGTCTCAGTGTGTCTCAGCATTGGTCACAAGTGGCTGTGGGTTTAAAATCACTTAAATAGAAAAATCAAATCCACAGCCCATCATGGAAATTTAAGAGATTAGAATTATGGAGTTTAAACAAGCAAAGCCTCTCAGTTGTTTCATTGTCTTGCTAGAATCCGAACATCCTAGAGACATTCAGAGAAGAGAAAAACACTATCAAAGTTGTAAACCCAGATCCTAAAAACTGGGTGTATGTGTGCACGTGCCTGAGTGTACGTGTGTGTGTGTGTGTGTGTGTGAAGGATGGAGATTTACTGACCATGATCAACTTTAACTCCCTTGAAACATTTGCCTAGTACTTTGTGTAGCAGGTGTTTGAAGAAACTTCTATGAAAATAGGAGCAGAAGAGATTTAATTCTTCTATTCTCCTTTTGTTCTTTGGAGATAAATCCAATTTGATCCTCTAAATTAAATCCAGAAAATTGTGTTCTTCCTAGGGATTTTTCAACACTTGAAGAGTGAAAGAACAAAACTTGAAGGGATGCTATGAATTGAGACTAAGGATTCCCCCTACTCACCCCCACACAGACAGGGTGTGGTCTTAAAATTGATCTTTTTTTTTAATATTTCATTTATTTATTTATTTGTCAGAGAGAAGGAGATAGAGAGAGAGCACACAAGCAGGCAGAGAGGCAGGCAGAGGCAGAGAGAGAAGCAGGCTCCCTGCCGAGGAAGGAGCACATGCAGGACTTGATCCTAGGACCCTGGCATCATGACCTGAGCCGAAGGCAGTGGCTTAACCCACTGAGCCACCCAGGCGTCCCTTAAAATTGATCTTTAAGATCCATAAGACCCAAGACATTTTGAGTAAGTCTACAAAGAATGTAAACTTTAATTTGCGCTTTGTAAAGCCATACTAACAAACTCTTGATAAAAATCATCACTGAGTGCCTCTCTCCCAAGACCCTCCTCAAAATAACCAATCAATGCTTTGGGAATTTGGATTGTAAAATAAATACAGCTGACCTAATCTGAATCAGAAAAGGCTTCCACTTGTCGTTTTCAAGATATAACATCTATATGGTTCTTTACAAAAGGGTTACAATTTTTTAAACTCATTTAGAGTTTGTTTGGTTTTTTTTTTAAACCCTGAGCAATTCTGTATCTTATGTGAAGCTTTATGTGCTATGTACATATTGGAAGGAGGGACCGGAAAATGCTAATAATATAAAGGGGGTACTACAGAACTGTGGTCATTTCTAGATTTCCTCCGGGAGAGCTTTCAGAGGGATTCAGGAAACAATTTAGTTAGTATGAAGGGTTTAATTTCAGTCCCTTTTTCTTCCAAGCATCTTAGAAATAAAGATAAGAGAAGTATCACCAGGGCTCACAAAATTCCACACTTGTCCTTCTCCGGTCTCTTAAAAAACACACCAGTTTTAAAAGAGTCCTGATTCTGGAAAGGGTAAAAGTCTCAATGACTGCTGGTTTAGAACTGGTTTATCATTAAATCACTGTACAATTCGGATTTGCCCAGAAAAACACAAGCTTTGACATTAAACAGAAAAAAAAAAAATACCTCAATAATGTTTACGTCTTTTGTGCAAGATACATGTAGGAAAGTCCACCGCCCCAGAGCAAGAGGAGGTTGGGGGCAGGGGAGATGAGAAGAACGGCACAGGAGAAAATACCTCCTAACGGCAAAGTAGTTAACATGTAAGCTGAGGGAATGGCATGCCTTTAACTATAGAGCCTCTTAGAATATCCCTCTTAGAATTTGCTAGAACATGCAGATCTCAGCAAACATATTAGAAACACGAGATGTGGTAAAACACTTTCTACTTAGCGTTTCTGTAGGGAAATGGTGCAGGTGAGTCAGCCACCCCGCAGGGGAAATGAGAAAACTAAGTACTAATCCCAGGATTGCCACCAAATTGCGCTGAACAAACATATGTAAAACATCGGTTTCTTTTAAGAGCCTCAACCCTCAAGTGTACCAGCAAGGGCAATGGTAGTGGGCATTTCATAAATGCTGGTCCTGCTAATGGCTATTATGGGAGGTAACTAATGATTAAAAGGGAGGCCATTTAAACACAGAGTGATGTGTCAATGCTGCGTGCTGTCGTAGGCTTGACTTCTGTCAAGGGAGTCAACAGCAAACTTCAGGAGAACTACAGATGGAGGAATAATGCTATTACATCTGGTATGGAGCCAGCCAAAGACAGGGTAAAGACTGGAAGCTTCCTATTTCGCAACCACCACCAATACTGAGCTAGACGTTTGTTGTTGTTGTTGTTGTTGCTGTTTTAAATACACATAGGTAACTTAACTACGTAAACTCTATATTAAAAATGTCCTTTTGTGAAATGACATAATTTCATCTGTTATCCTTAACCAGAGGAATAAAGACTGTACTTAATTTTAACTATTGAACATTTGGGAAGTGGAGTATAAAAGGAAAAGACGGCTACACTAATACAATGGGAGAGAGAAGTATATTTTAAAGATGTGTGCCTTCTCGGTCAGTTTTTTTTTTTAAAAAACCACTCTACTGAGATATCTCCACATACCACAAAACCCATTTAAAGTGAGCAGAGCATAACATATAGAGAAGTTGAATCATTATGCTATATACCTCAAACTATTACATTATGTGCCAATTATACTTAAAGTATAAAATTAGTGATAGTACATTCACAGATTATACAATCATCACTGCAATCTGATTTTAGAACATTTTCATTCCACCTCAAGAAGCCCCCCGCCCTTCCACTTTGGCTCACTTCTCTCCCAGCCAGAGGCAGTGACTCATCTAATTTGTCTTTATAAGTCTGTATATTAGACTTAGGCACCTGGGTGGCTCAGGCAGTTAAGCATCTGCCTTCAGCTCAGGTCATGATCCCGGAGTCCCGGGCTCCTGACCAGAGAGGAGTCTTCTCCCTCTCCCTGCCGCTCTCTGTCAAATAATTAAAATTGTTTTGTTTTTTTTTTTAAGCTGTATATTATAGACATGTCATACAAGAGATCACACATTTTTTGTGACTGGCTTCTTTCACTTTAGGTACTTTTTTTTCAAAATGTATCCATACCTTGCCTCCATTAGATGGCTGAGTGATAGTCCCTGCTGTGGGGGTAACATGTGTCATGCTTTTATCAGTTGGCAGACTTACGGGTTGTTTGTACTTTTAGCTTTTACCATTTCTGGTCTCTTTCAAGAGCTCTATTTTTCCTGTGAGGCAGATGTTCCAGCATCCTATTCTCTCAGGTTTTATTTGGTAATAGCTTTATTTCACCTTCGTTTTTGAAGGATGCTTTTACGAGGGTTAAGATTTTTGACAGTTTTTTACTTTCAGCACTCTGCCTGTGTCCTCCCACTGCCCTCTGATCTCTACTGTTTCTGATGAGACGTTAAATGTTTAATGTTGTTAGAGTTTCCTTATACACAGGGAGTTGTTTTTTCACTTGCTTTCTAGATTTGCCTCTCTTTCAACACTTTGACTACAGTGTTTCTTGCTGTGGATCTCTGTCCATTTACCCTGCTTGGAACTTGTTTGGCTTCTTGGATGTGCCAATGGATGCCTTTTTTCACATTTGGTTAAGTTTCCAGCCATCATTTCTTTGACTTTTTTTCTGCCCCCTTTCCTCTTTTCTCTCCCTCTGGTATACCCATCATATACATTTTTGTGTCCTTAATGGTGTCCCCATTTCCCTGAGGCTATCTTATTCATTTTTCTCTTCTCTTCAGATTACCTAGTCTCCAATGATCTATCTTCAGTTTATTGATTCTTTCTTCTGACCTCAAGTCTACTGTGAAGTTCCCTCCATGGAATTTTTCACTTTGGTTATTTTAATTTTCATCTCCAGAATTTCCAGGTGTTTCTGTTTGTTTGTTTGCTTTTAGTTCACAAGTTTATTGTGAAAAACACTGTAGTGCACTTGTGCGGTAACATGGTTTTACAGGAGGGAGAAAAAAACAGTTCTGTTCAAAACAACTCACCAGATTCTGGTAATAACAATGATCAACATGAGGCTGAGATTTGAGAATGGAAATAAACTGAGTGCAGACAAATCATACAATTAAATGGTATCCCTAAAAATAAACAAAATGGGGGTGCCTGGCTGGCTCAGTCATTAAGCATCTGCCTTTGGTTCAGGTCATGATCCCAGGGTCCTGGGATTGAGCCCTGCATTGGGCTCCCTGATCAGCAGGAAGGCAACTTTCCCTCTCCCACTCCCACTGCTTGTGTTCCCTCTCTCGCTGTCTGTGTGTGTGTCAAATAAAGTAAGCCTTAAAATAAATAAATAAATAAACAGAACAATTTCAAAATTCCTAAGGAGGGGAGGTCTTCCTTGGTACTTAACTTTTTAAAATGTTCATTAAGCTCCAATGGTGGTGTGCTGCTACCCTTATCTACAGTCCTGCTGAGCAAAACTATAGCTAAGTGGAAGTTAAACTGTATTCGCAAGGTGTTAATGTTGACATTTTATTATCTGCTGTCTCTCAGAGAAAGCAAAAGGAACTACTAACAGTGCTATTCCAGAAACTGGTTTCTCCACCAACAGTGTCGCTTCAGCATGTAATGAACCAGTCCATTCTAAAGTGGTCACGGCTATTGATGACAAGAGGCTTTGTATTTTTATATGGCACATCCTTTGGTCCCTGTGAAAACAAGTTTTTTGAATGTTAACTATTCTCTGACACTCCGGAGTTATCAGTCGCTCTTCCCGTTCCATTAGGTCAATATACGGTTCATGGCAATACTGTGCAAGTTTACAATGGCATTACAGGGCATAGTCTGGGGTACAGCACCTCTGCGAGGTGCTGGGTCACACTGCAAGAAAGCATTTTAGAGTATCATCAAGTTCCATGATTGCAGCCTGACTACAGTAATGATAACAATAGTCTGGAGCCCTGAAAACAGTCACTACCTTCCGGCAGTGGCACCAATTACATCCGTCCATCACCAGCTGGTGAGCTCTGGACACCAGTGTGAGGCCACTGACATGACTAGATGTTTCAGAAATGTCTTACCCAAAGGTGTAACCAGCTCCCCAAGGAGATAGACCCCAACCACCCCAATCGTCTGGATCTGACCCATCAAGTCACACATTGGACTGTCACGAGGAACTTCTGGCAATCAAGCGCTTTGATGCGATCTATGGCTGGTGAGAGGTCACCATGTGGACAGAGTATCTGTCCATCCACCAAGGCAGTGAGAGGAAGAGAGTCAAAGAGATCTATAAAATATTTCCAAACATTTTCATTTCCATATTTCCTTTGACACTCATCATAGAAACCATATACTGGTGTGATCTGTCTGCTCTCATGATGCCCTGAAGAATGGTGATGTGTTCAGGGTAACAAACCCAAAGAGCTTCAAGCAGCTTAAGTGTTTCAAGTGAATAATATGCTGTCAACATGCTCTCCCATAAACAAGTAGTTTGGATCTGGGGATTTTCCACCAATTCTAAATAGTTCCATGAGATCATGAAATTGTCCCTGCGCATCTCCACAGACGGTGAGTGGACATGGAATTCATGTACTTCTGTCGGGCTCCCAGCAGGACCGGCCCCCGGCCACTGCCCTCCTCCCCTCCATCTAGTCCTGGAGCTCAGCTCTTTGTAATGGCGGCTGCCCACGTGGTGACGTGACTTCACTTTAAAAAAAAAATTATCTTTATCTCTTCATTTACACTCTGATGAAGTATTGTCATCATACCTTTAATTCCTTAAGCATTATTTCTTTTAATCTTCAAACATATTTGTAATAGCTGCTGGGAAGTCTGTCTGCTAAGTCTGCTGTCTCACCATGTGGGCCCCTTCAAAAGTGATTCTTATTCCAACGTTTTTTCCTGTGTAGGGATCACACTTTGTTATTTCTTTGCAGATCTCAGGGTTTGGGTATTTTTGCGTTTTTTGTTTTGTTTTGATTTGTTTTTGAACGTTAAGTGTTTTAGGTATATTGTAGCAAAGCTGGATACTGAGAACTCCCTAGGGGTCATTCCTGTCTTCCTTTGTGGAGTTATTTATTTGCTTAATGACTTTGTTCAAGTACTTCTGCAAATTTTAATTCCTTTCCAGGGTTCAGGCTCTAATGTTCCTCCTCAGATTTCTTTCCATTGTTTTTATCTCTTGGTCTGGCTCTGTAAAAGTCACCCCTGGGTTGGCAGAGCTACTTACTGGCTCGGAGGTTGCTAACATTCACTTCTAGAAGTTTATGTTTTTTCGTCACATATTCCTTCAGGGACCAGTAGCTCAGAGATCCCGATCTGGAACTCTCCCAAGAGGCAGTAGCTTGGGGTATGCATCGTTTCCCAGACTACCAGGGATTTTATTTTTAAATAAAGGTGTGATTTTATTTTTACACCTCACTTTCTAGTAAGTCCCTAGGTGTGAGCAGTTTACTTTGTTCAATCTGTGTTTGGTCAGTTTGTGTTTAAACCCAGTATGACAGTGAGGGTTCTGCCCTCTGCTGATGGACCTTGTGCAGTGGGGAAATGCTTACAGTTGGCCCCCCTCTGCTTGGAGTGGTTGCTCCAAGACTGGGAGCAGTCCAGCGCATGTGCCCAGCCTTCCTGACCCCCAGAACGGTCCAAGATCCTAAGATGGCTCTTTTCAGCTGTCTTTTTCTCTGATGCTTTTTCTCTGGTTCTCTTCCTTGGCTGGCCTCACCAAATTTTTCATTGTTTTTAAAACCACCCGCAGGCATAGAATTTTCCATTCTGGTTTCCAAATAAAGCAGACTGCTTCAGCCAAGCTGTAGCTCCTTCTCTTTAAGGCCTGCCTTTCCTCCTGGCGGAATCTTTGCACTACTTGCCAATGCTGGGGTAAGAACCTGATTTTCCAAGAGTGGCACCCTGGCCACAAGAAAAAGAGCAGGACGGCTGCCTCTTGACTTTTTGGCTTGCCCCTCCTGACATGGAACTTTTGCCCTACAAGGTAGGCAAGACCAAGGACAGCCTGCTGCATTTGGGGTGAACTTCTGCTTTATAAGTAGTGACTGGGTGAAAAAAAGGAAACCTGTTTCCCTCAAGTGTATTTGCATGGATAGAACTTCTGCAACACAGGGCTGGGATGAAGGTGAGAAACGGAAACACTGACCCCTTTAGGAGCTCAGGAGAGGGCAGGAACTTCTCTTCTTGGTGACATCTGCCCAGGATGTCACCTGGGCTAGAGATTCTGTAAGGGAGAGCCAGGAGTGGGGGTTAGAGAGCAGCTCCTGCAAGGTTCCACTGCCACTGGTTTTCGTTGTTCTGAGATTTAGTACATCTTCTAAACGAATGTTTTTCCATTCATTCACAGTTTCCAGAGACTCTAAATGATTATTTCATCTATGATTTTTACCATTTAAGTTGGCATTTTGCTGGAAAGAGGGTTCATCAAGTATCTTACTTGCCATTCTGCTAGTTTCACCTCCTTCATATTCCAGAGCTTTGTATTTGCAGAAATGTATATACTCTGAATTATAGGTCCTTTTCAAATTTCCACTCTTGCCTTACAAGGTCAGGAATATGAAATAAGAATAGCAGAAAAATTGTCCCTGTGGGCTACATTTCAATATTCTGATAAATCTCATGACCAGTTAGTCCTCCACACAAACTCTGCAAATAAGATAAGTATATCTTCAGTAAGACACAAGATTCAAAACTACTTCGGACTCAGGCTTTGGCACTGGAGGTCCTTTCCAACTTCGGGGTACCCACAACCTGTTTAGGAAGGAATGACCTTTATTTTTTACACTAAGACTTTATTTCTTTTTCTTTTTAAACCAATTTTCTTTCAAGTTGATCAATACTTTCAAAGAATGATAATGTAACTTTGTCTTTTTTTCATTCTTTCTCTCATTCTCTCTTTCAAAAGAATCCTTTCAAAAGAATCCTTTCAAAAGATATTAAATGTCAACCCAGGTGTTAGGCATCTTCAGCTGGAATCCATATCCACTTGTTGACGATTCATCAAAACAGGCCACATCTCTGGTGAATTCAAATGCTGACAATTGCCTTCAAGAGCTGAGCAAGTCTAAGTTTCTACAGAGTGTGCGTTTGGTCATCTCATTAGGTTGGCTCCGACGCCTGATAATTCAGCCCTTGGATTGGTAGAGCACTGTCTGTCTTGCAAGGACCCTGCTTACATGGTATCTGTGGAAGAATTTCATTCCAAAAATGATACAGTACGGTTATGAATGACGCCACTGAAACAGCACAGCAAAAGAAAATTCTAAGATTGGTTCTTAAATGGACAAGTTTAATGAAACTCAAAATCCACAGTGCAATGCACCAATGTTACTAAATGTTATATCAAGTATTATCCTGTATATATATATAAAGCACATATATATATACTGGATATATATAAATATATATTATATATATATATATAACATATATATATATACTGGATATATATAAATATATATAATTTATATATTTATAAATTATAATTATAAATTTATAATTATAATTCTAAATTTAATACAAATATTTATAAATTATAATTATATATTTACATATAAATATATAAAAATAAATATAAGCAACACTGTTTCCCATTTTTTTTAAATTACATGTCATGTCAGTTGTGGTTGATAAATCTTTATTTTCAATAGTGTCCTTTTCAAATATTCACATGTATTTTCACTTTAAAAGAAATTTCGGCTATAGGAGAAAACTTATAGGTATGCTGGAAAGAACTACATAGGATAATATGGTATATATATGGTTGTTTTCTAAGTTTCTGGAGAATTTTTTTTTTCCACAGGGCTTGAACTTATGACCCTGAGTTCAAGACCTGAGCTGAGACCAAGAGTTGGACACTTAACCAACTGAGCCACCTAGGTGCCCCTTATGAAGAAATAGTCTTGTACATCAATGTTTACTTATGCATATAGGCACAAGTAGCCAGTAATATTGACATAAAAATACAAGTATTTGTAAATTACATAGTAAAAACTAAAATATACTTTGCAAAGATGTCCTAGAAGGGGAAAGATCTAGATGTGTTTGAATGAAACTTAAACTCAAGTCTTCGTATATTTTTTAGATTGGCACTATCCAATAGAAACATAAAGCAAGCCATTTATTTAATTTTTAATTGTCTGGTAGTCACATTGAAAGAAGGTAAAAATAAAAATATGAAATAATCATTTTTTTACCATCTCTCTAAAAAGTTTAATACAAAAATTCAGGTGATTTATAAATTCAGAGTCTGTTAAAAAATCATTTTAAAACCTTTGTTATACCTTTCTCATTTAAGCCAATTCATCCTGTTTATTTTTTTAATTTTGATTTTAAGTGGCTAATTTAATTGATTCCCTTTGTTGAAAGAAAATATCAAATTCACTCTCATTTTATTGAAAATGTCTCCTTACATTGTCCACTTGCTGTTTTAAAATTGTTACACAAGAGTAAATTTTCTGGTTTTGCTGTCCTAGAGACTGCAATGGCCATTCATCATGAAATTTGTGACGCATCTTCTTCTCTTCTTCCGCTTCACTATTCTCTTTTTATCTTTTTTTTAATTTATTTATTTGACAGACAGAGATCACAAGTAGGCAGAGAGGCAGGCAGAGAGAGAGAGAGAGGGAAGCAGGCTCCCCACCGAGCAGAGAGCCCGACGTAGGGCTCAATCCCAGGACCCTGAGATCATGACCTGAGCCGAAGGCACCCCTTCACTATTCTTTTAATAGAATCTGAGCCACCCAGACGCCCCTTCACTATTCTTTTAATAGCATCTCCACTCAGTGCTGCATCAGTAACAAGCCTTCATTTCAAATTTAAAAATGTGTCTGTCCATACTTATGGTTTAAGTAAAATAATTATTTAATTTTGGAAATAATTAGTATTCCAGCTTATTTACTCAAATTATATAGGTATTGGGTAAATTAAAATTATGTGAAATTAATATTTTGTTCCTCCTCACAATAGTTAGTAGTTGCCACAGGTCAAGAACAGTGTTCACCAACTCCTAATTAAAAACAGTTACATGCTACACTGAGATATTCCTAATACTCCTGAGGTAATCCTTCCGTGTTAGTTCTCAAGGATTTTATCTATGCACAAACAGCACTTCTGTGAGAGGGGCAACTGCTGAAGCTTTTGGAGCAGGTGGACAGGTTGGAGCTTGCAGGAGAAGCTGGGAAACAAGGCGTATCAAGTAGTTGATGTGGGACCATGAAATCATGCTGAAGACCCAGTCTGTAAAAAGCAGTTGCCTTGTTTAGCTATTCCTCCTTTGAGCAGCCAGAGATGTAGTCATTATGGGACCTGGGGGCCCCTGCTGGTCAGCAGGGCCAGCACTCAGAAAGCTGAATACCGGAAAGGAAGGACATGCTGGAACCTACTGTCACATGTGTGTTTGGACCACGGCTCAGCACACTAACCTTCCGAGACCAAATTGCTACTGCTTCCCTTCCACTTCCCCCCAGCTTTTTCTTTTGATTAATTCTAACCCAGTGCCACACAGGGAAGGGGCTCTGGAGGAACCTAATTCCAAATTAACCAAGCTGACACAAGATAAACTACCACAAAAACTGTGTTCAAAAATCTTCCCCCTAAAATAGAGAAAACATGATTTTTTTTTCCAAATTTCTATTAGAGAGACAAAATTCCAATTTCTTCTATGATTTTGGGCGTAGAATCATATGGACTTTGTGATAGCATCTCTACATAGACATGTGGCTAAATGTTTAATTTACAGTTCCGTCAATTGAACAAGACTTAAAGTTATGCTTTTTCTCAGTGAACACATAATTTTGGTAATACTTCGCTAATCTTTGAAAAGATTCTACCTAAAGAACAGAGAAGTCAAGTAGGAAAGAGATATTTTAAAATAATTTAATATTCCCTTTGTCAGGGGGTGCTTGGGTGGCTCAAGTCTGTTAAGCATCTGCCTTTGGCTCAGGTCATGACCCCCAGGTCCTGGGATGGAGCCCTCCCTGCCCCGGGGTGGTGGGGGGGAGCCTGCTTCTCCCTCTCTCTCTGCAGCTTGTGCTGCTTGTGCACCCTCTCTCTCCCTCTGTGAAATAAATAAATAAATATCTTGAAAAAAAAAAAAAAATCCCTTGGTCAGAATACTGTTGTTTGAAAAAGAGCAAGATTGCCCGTTATGAAAAATACTCACATATTATAACGAAAATATTATCTTCTCAAGGACAGATACAAGTTATCTCTACTTTTTTGAATAGTACAAAAATGCTTAAGGAGACCTCGGAAAAGGACATATACGTGGGCTCTAAGGAAAAGATTTTCTGTAAGAAGTACTCCGTACTTCTCCTGAGCGTCACCTGATCTGTAATTGACATGCCCCTCAGAACAGATAATTACATTACCGAAGACCAGATTTACTAGTAATTATCCATTAGCATGTGCTCTTTTGCAAGAATGGAATTTCATGGAAATAAATCTGAAGGTTACCTTTACTCTCAAAATTAGTGTTATCCTAAACCATTTTAGTTTTCTACCTTCAGAGATTTTCATTTAACCCTAAGGCTAAAGATTTGAAAACTTCCGTGGACCCTTTAAACTTCTAAATGGTCAAAGGATTAGAGAAGCTTATACATGGCTTCAGGGGAGTTACGAAGTCCATTTCTGTTCTGTTCTTTGGCCAGAGGAACAGTTAGTATATGAAACATTCTTTAAAGTAACAGTGTCAGAGAGAATAAGATAATCATTTTTATTTTGGTGAAAATTGTTCTGACCAAACTTTCCTCCCCTTGGTAAAATAACAAAATGTCTAAATCAGAAAGATGGACTTTACTGTTCTGTTGTTCTGTCTTAATATCATTACTTTTGGTGGCTTTGTCTGAGGAAAAGGGTGATTTCCACCAGAAAAACATCTCTGGAAGGTCAATGCCAAGGAAGGGAGAGGAAAGCATTCACAGAGCAAGAGGTACATATGTCGTCTGACACGGCACACATCTCTTTACTCCCACCTATATAGCTCATCATTCCATGCCCTCTGCCCCACTGGTCACCATAGTCTACTTCCTGGTCTACTAAAAGCTACTCCTAGGACACCATAAATAACAACGTCAGCTGTGAGCACAAAGTATCAGAGCTTTTCAGTGATTAAACATGAAGAGTTCTCATTCTTTAACAAAGAAAGCCTTAATGGACAGACACGGTGTTCTCAACCTTCCTGTGAAGAATGCACAGCGAGAAATCATTCAGCAGCAAACATGAACTATTCTTATGGGAAAGGAAAGATGACTTGGCGCAGGAAGCCAAGAGTCCAGAGGAAGACCTCAAAAGCCTAGAAACCCCTTCCCAGGAAGCAGAATTGGGCCCTAGACAGAGCTGTCAGTATGCACCTAGCTTTCGGAATCACTGGGAGCTAGTGACTAGTCTGTGTCTCCTGGAAGGCCTTGCCACCAGCTACCCCAGCACTGTGTGATCAGTGGAGTCTATTGAATTATTCTAAGCCTGTCCCACCAGGGTCTGTTGGATGTGGGCAGGGCAATTAACTTGTCTCTTTAATTCACAGATCTCCAGATTGAAAGGAACCATAAACTCTTCATCCTTACATAGAACTGACAAGAATATCCAGATTCTGGACCTCAAGCCTGAGCCTTATCCCATGATGGGCTGAAACCTTGCTACATCTTGGGAGGAGGAAGTCTATTTCCTCAATGTTAATTAAACAAGGAGGCCATGAGACTGATACAGTTCTAATGTTTTGGCAGCCTACAAAAGCAAACCGAAACCTAAGCCTGCAAATCCCTCGAGGTTAAGAACTGGAAATCTAAGGACACTCAGTCACAAACAACCAACGAGCCTTTTCCAAATAAAGTAAATGCCTAAGCAATACTCTGTCAAATAGCTCCCTTGCTTTGCTTTGTCAACTTCTCTATCTAGTTAGGTTTTTCCCTAGCTCCTGTTAGTCAAACACTTCTGATCATCTCCTTTCTGGGGCTGCCTGATTCCAACAGATTTTTGCTCCAATTCTTACCACTT
Organism: Enhydra lutris kenyoni; assembly: GCF_002288905.1. Lineage (NCBI taxonomy): Eukaryota > Metazoa > Chordata > Mammalia > Carnivora > Mustelidae > Enhydra > Enhydra lutris. The sequence goes on along the minus strand of NW_019154100.1, from coordinate 14,515,280 downwards.
TTAATATGCCTCAATATATCTTTTAACATTAAAAAGATTGTGATTATTATGGATATATTATGGTTATACTGGATGAAGACAAGGAAGTTACGAGACCATTACATTACCTCCATGAGTTCCGTTTAAAAAAAAAAAAAAAAAAGAAAAAGAAAAAAAGAAGGGTAGGGTGGCTGTCTTATGGACATTGGGGAGGGTATGTGCTGTGGTGAGTGCTGTGAATTGTGCAAGACTGATGATTCACAGACCTGCACCCCTGAAACAAATAATACATTATATGTTAATAAAAAATATAGCTAGCTAGCTAGCTAGATATTACTCTCCATATTAGGAAATGCCAGTTAACTTAGAAGTAGATGGATTTAAAAAGTATAGAAGAGGTAGAATTAACTTCTGAAGACTGACTGAAGGTAAGGGTTGTGTGAAAGGCAACATTTTATGGTGATTTTGTTTTAAAATTTATACCTTGCAAAAGTTAAGACGGTGATGGGATTCCATTCACTAAAATACAGGAGGAAATAGAATTGTACAAGGAAAATTAAAGTTTAATTTTAGACATTGAGATTAAGCTGCTTATGGGATATTCAAGTAAAAATATTCAAAATGTAATTATATACTGTTACAAAATCAGACAACAGGTCCAAAGTGGAGTTTCTTTTTTTTTTTTTTTTAAAGATTTTATTTATTTATTTGACAGAGAGAAATCACAAGTAGGCAGAGAAGCAGGCAGAGAGAGAGAAGGAAGCAGGCTCCCTGCTGAGCAGAAAGCCCGATGTGGGGCTCAAACCCAGGACCTGGGATCATGACCTGAGCCGAAGGCAGCGGCTTAATCCACTGAGCCACCCAGGCGCCCCATAAAGTGGAGTTTCTTATGCTAAATCCATGTTACTGAACTGAGACTTAATTACAGTTCTGGCCCTCCCAAAAATGGAATTGTAAACCCGTCAATCAGGAATCACCTGATCAGCACTAGTTAGGTAATTTGCCTGATAGACCCCAGCCGCCGTCTAAAAAAAAACTTAAGCATGCAATAACAAATCCATTTTTTGCCTAGCGTAACTTCCATGTTCCTGCTCCCTTCTGCCTGTAGAAGTCTTTTCGTTTGTACAGCATTGTGGAACTTTCTATCCACTGGGCTGGATGCTGCCTCGTTCTAATTGATTTTTGCTGAAGTAAACTTAAAACTTTTAACATGTCTCAGGTTGTCATTCAATACAGTAGTTTGAAGCTTAAGAGAAGTTTAGGCTACAAATAAGATTTTTAGCCCAAGTTTTCTGTATCATGTCTGAATCCTTGAGAATGGATGAGAGAATCTAGAAGTAGTATGTATCATAAGAGAACCGAGTCTAGAACGGAACCATATTCAACAAAAAGACTCAAGAGTCAAGGAGAGAAAAAGAAGGAAAGGGCAGAGGATAGAAAGCAGCAGAGAAGTGCAAAGTCTTAAGACTTTGCCAACAAGGGAGGCAACCATGTTTCATGAAAGTAACAAGGGCAGGTCTTCTTACTCCCTAAGAGGGAGGAGATAAAAACCCAAGTAAGAGTAGAGGGAACAACACTAACAGACATATTAAGAGAAATACATTCTCCAAGAAAATCAGAGAATGGAATGGGAGAAGGGCAGGAAAATTTATCTGATAGTTTCTACTCCATCCATGAAATAGAGTCATTGTTTTATCTTGACAATAAAGGGAATGGAGAAGGGGAGCAAAGTTGAGGAAAGAACAGATTATTTGACAGAGCTGCTTCAGGAAACGAAAGAAAGCCAACTCTCTAGGAGATTTAAAAGGATAGTTGGAGAGCATTTGAGAGCCTATTTATCTTTGGGGGCCGTAAATGTCGTTTTTCATCCAGCTTCCACAGAGAGCAGGAAATTTAACTACAGTTCACAGTAGGCAAGCCACTAGATTTGTGACGACAGTTTCTGTGGAGCAGGGAGGACAGATACCGTGCTTAGCAGCACGGGCTCCAGAACCTGAATTTTGGGCTTTATAACCTCGTTCTCAGTTTGGTCCAGTTGTGTGACCTTAATCAAGACTTTTAATATAATTTCCTTCCGCTTTTTCATGTGTGTATTGAGGATAAAACAATATCAACTACAGAGGTGTAATGACTAAATGAGAAAGTACGTATGAAGAGATTAAAATAGTGTGGGCCATGAAGCAAGGCCTCAAAAATGTTGGCTATTTATGTTGGTTTTGCTGTTAAATTTAGCATTAGTTTTAGCATGGAATTTGTGTTAATATTATCTTTTTGGAAAGAGAGTGGTTGAAGTGATAGGCCATTAAGTCCAATCTTTGGAGATAGAAAGTTATTACAAAATTGTCTTATGCTTTAAGGCAAAGGAAAATGTTTAGTGAACATGAATATTGTTCCTTTTGTTCAGCAAAAATCTTGATCCTGAGGCTCATGATTAGATAAAGTTCAAATTATCAGCTGAATAACCACATTTGATGAAAACATAGGATATTATGGTCAGAGAGCTAGTTGTTCAAGTATTTGCATTAAAAATAAAGGATTTCCAAGTGTTGGCAGGGTCCAAGATGTGGTCCTGCAAGTGGGTAGCTGATAGGGAAAGAAGGAACAGAATATTGGAAGCAAAGATGTGACAAGTATTGGTTGCAGTATCTATACCACACCGCAGTTCCTGAAGAGGAGAGTGGGGACTGTATGCATATGATCAAAGGAAGAGACTGCAAACATATTGTTTCTAGGAAAATATATATTTTTTACATATATGTAAATATATTTAAATATTATTTAAATATAATTTAATTATTAATTTATTGATAGATTTAATTATTTATTTATAATTATATGAATATATATTAAATATATTTAAATATTAAATATATAAATATATTTTTATATATTTGACATATACATTTAACACATATATGTAATATCAACACTGAAATGTATTATGATTTTAATAATTAATACAAGCATGCACTTGGGTTACCATGTTTCACCACAGAGGTGCTTCATAAATATTTCATAGATTCTGAATGTTTAACTAATCTGTTCCTCTACTCAGCCTATGAAGAATGCTTTTCAATCCTTAGTATTTAATTTCTACCCTTATCTAATAATTCACTCCAATGTTTTGTTTTTACGGTGACAAATTCCTTCTGTATACTTTCATGTATTCAACACATATTTATTGAATGCTTATGCGGTACCAGCGTTATTCCAGGTGCTAGGTATACATCAGAGAACAAACCAGACAGATCTCTGTGCTCCTATAACTTGGGTCTCAATAGGAGAGATAGACACAGTCATAAACATAAGTGTATCAGCTGTTAGAAGTGACAAATACATGAAAAAGGAACCTAGAATTACATATGAAGCCAGAAGATACAATGGATGGCTGAGTCTACTTTTAAAATGGGATGGTCCGGGGGCACCTTAGTGACTCAGTTGGTTAGACTTCTAACTCTCAATATTGACTCAGGTCTTGATCTCAGGGTGGTGACTTGGAGTCCCACGTTGGGCTCCACATTTGGGTGTGGAGTCAACTTAAAAAAAAAATTAAATAAAACAAAACAAAACAAAAAAAATGGGGTGGAGGTGGTCTTCATTAAGAAGATGCCATTCAAGCAGATACCCTGAAGGAGGTCTTGCTGCTTTCTGAAGAAGACCCAACTAATTAGATAGTCCTGCATTTTATTGAGGTATTTCTTATCCCTTACGTTCTTTGTTTTGCTTTGGATAATCCTGATACATCAGCATAAGGAAATAAAGAATGTCAATGAATGTCTCTATTAGCTAGAAATTGTTTATATAGACAAATTTATATATGGAATCACCCAAACCCCATTTTGCCCTCTACGGAAAGTCCAGAAGAAGATGATTCTTGAACTTGCAAGCTAAGTAACAATCTCAATCTTTTGATGTAAGCTTTAAATAAAACCTTATTGCAAATATAAATTTTATATAAATCAAGATCCAAACTCTTTGCTTTGCTGATTTGAGAATTGCTAATTTCATAATATTTTCAGTCATTTAAAAAACATACTTGGTGGATGCCTGGGTGGCTCAGAGGGTTAAGCCTCTGCCTTCGGGTCAGGTCATGATCTCAGGGTCCTGGGATAGAGCCCCGCATCTCTGCTCAGCAGGGAGCCTGCTTCCTCCTCTCTCTCTGCCTGCTTCTCTGCCTACTTGTGATCTTTCTGTCAAATAAATGGATAAAATCTTTTTTAAAAAATACTTGGAATATGCAGCAAAAGTCAAACACTTGTTCCTTGTTTAATTTTATTTGGGTTTTTGAGTTTTGTTTTTGTTTTTTCCCCAAAATCACGTATGTTTGCCAGGTACTAATTAGAATTTGAAAACCACCATGATGCACACTGAAAGGGTTACAGAATTTCTAACAAGGAGGAAAAGATGAATGCAATTTAAAAATTACAATTTTGACAAGAAACATATATTCTTATTAGCTTAAGTAATGTTGTCATGAAATATTAATTGCATACTTCATGATTCTGAATCTAATTTTAGCTAATTTAGAAGGATCGTTAGAAACAAATTCAGTTATCTTTGATGTGTTCCCAAGAGCATTTTATTTCCCTTTTCTTTTTATTTATAGCTCTTCTTTTTGTTCCAGTTCCTTCCAAGTTCAAATCATATATGCATGAATAGACTTTTTTCTGTAAAATTAAGATCCCAGCATCCACAATGTTCTACAGCTTGCTTCCTTTACTTTCATTCCAGACAAACTTTCTTTAACCATTTAATAATTACATGTAAGGCTAAACAAGTTCATACTACATAATTTAATGTACATTAAAATGATGTCTCTTCATCTTACACAACCAATTTCTATCCAACGACACAGTTGTTAGTTTTTTATTAACGTTCTAAATTGACATTGAATATTCCAAAAGATATGTGTAACTACATCATTTCTTATAAGTGTGAGGACATCATACACTCTTGAACTTGCATCAATAGATTTCACTTGTTCATTTGTTAAAAGATGTTCATTTTAGCAATCTGTACTATGAAAACATCCTAATGCTTAGTCATGAATCCCTATTTACATAAATTATGATACAGTCATACAATGGAAAAATACAGAGCTATTCAAGAAGAGCAGATGTTTGTGTTTTAGATCTGAAGAGTGTTTGTCTTATATTATGTTTCTTTACCAATGTTCACTATCACATAGGTTGATTATGGTATTAGTTATCTTTTTGACTTTGAAAGCAGTTAAGTAGGAAAAAGCATTTGATTCAATGCTACATATTGTTAATTATTTGAAATCTAACTTCATTATGACATGAATTCTCACTAAAATCCAGTATTCTGCTCCATTTTTTTCTTTCTCAGAAAAAAATAAAAGTATTTTTAAATTTTAATAAAAATGTCATTGTTTAGTTGGGGAAACTAATTTATAAATTAGGAGGTATTTGTCACATTTACAGGGAATCTTTCATTTCAAGAAGGAATATTATATTTCTATTTAGTCAAGCCTTGTATCAAAGTTTATAAATGGAATTAAGATGTTTTTTATTTTGATTGCTTATAGTTTATCTTAAATGTGCTGCATATATTTTATCTTTTGATTTATTGTTATTAGATAGTTTCTCATATTTTCTAATGCATTGTTATGTGTATATCAATGCTACTGATTTCATGTCAACTTTGTAACCAGAAATTTTAGTGAAATATCCTTTCTTTCTGGAGTGTCTGGGTGGCTCAGTCGTTAAGCATCTGCCTTCAGCTCAGGTCATGATCCTGGGGTCCTAGGATCAAGCCCTGCATCAGGCTCCCTGCTCAACGGGAGCCTGCTTCACCCTCTCCCTCTCCCTCACTCGTGTTCCCCCATCTCTGTGTCTGTCAAATAAATAAATAAAATCTTTTAAAAAAAAAGAAGAAGAAGAAAAATATATATTTTCTTTCATACCATTTCCCATTTTAAACTAGTCTTTTTTATTTTTCAGGTACTGTGCCAATTACAAATAATAGTTTTTCTACTTCCTTTCCAATACTTATACTTTGAATTTCTCTAGATAATCTTATTGACTAATATTTGTAGAATGATATTAAATAGATGACAGTAAGTGATGTTTTTTTCTAGATTTTAATAGAAATTTAATCCATTGCTTCATCATTGAGGGTGATGTTGGTGTTGGGTTGAAAATAACCTATTTCTTTATGATTTTGTGTGTATATGTCTGTGTTTTCAAATAAGGAATGAATATAAATTTAATCAATTGCCTTTTAGCATCTCTGAAGAGGAACACGGTTTTCCCCACCAACATGTTAATAATTAGTTATACATTAATATTGAGCTGTCATTAATTTCCTCATATGAATTTTACTTGGACATAATATTTTAATGACTTAATGTGAATATTTATTTTCTGTAATGATGTTGTTTAGGATTTGTGAGTGGGCTCTCTAATTTTTTATTGTATTATGTTTATCATATTTTTATATTAATGTTATGCTGCCTATGAAGAAAGGAAGAATGTTTTCCTTCATACTCTGATTTGAAACATCTTAAAAGAATCAAGTATTTGTTCAAAATGTTTTGATAAACTTCAATAAGAAGTCATCAGGGTCTGGGAACTTAAATTACTATGAGAATTTTATTTTATGCCTTCTATGTTAAAATGTCTGTTAAACTTTTGCATTTTGTATAAATTTTAGCAACCCAATTTTTTGTGGATTTGTTTATTTCTTATAAGTTTTTAAATTTTTATTTGTCTCGAGTTGAGACAAGTCACCTCTTTGATTTGGCAAATATATTTTGTAACTATAATAGGTCCTTGCTTTGTACACTACTATAATGATAACTGTCACGAATGGGAACTGTGAAAAGTGAGAACCTAGTTCTAATATGCACATGTATCATTTAACATGGTATGGTGCAGTGAGAACTGACTGTACAGATTTTTCCCATTCTGTTTTTACAGAATTTAAAGACAATACCTTGTCTGTTTATAAAGGAAGAATTTATTCCAAATGTCTAAATGGAATGTTTTTCACTCATTTTTAGATAATCTTTAAGGAAAAA